>NC_074684.1:12865196-13166357 GCF_029448725.1 Salvelinus fontinalis
TGCATGTTTCAGTGTTGCTTGCCTCGAAGCAAGCATAAAAGTTATTTAGCTTGTCTGGTAGGCTCATGTCACTGGGCAGCTCGTGGTTGTGCTTCGCTTTGTAGTCTGTAATAGTTTGCAAGCCCTTCCACATCCGACGAGCGGTGGAGCCGGTGTAGTACGATTCAATCTTAGTTCTGTATTGACGCTTTGCCTGTTTGATGGTTCGTTGGAGGGCATAGCAGGATTTCTTATAAGCCTCCCGGTTAGAGTCCCGCTCCTTGAAAGTGGCAGCTCTACCCTTTAGCTCTCGATGTTGCCTGTAATCCATGGCTTCTGGTTGGGGTATGTATGTACGGTCTCTGTGGGGACGACGTCATCGACGCACTTATTGATGAAGCCAGTGACTGAGGTGGTGTACTCTTCAATGCCGTCGGAAGAATCCCGGAACTGATTCCAGTCTGTGCTAGCGAAACAGTCATGTAGCTTAGCATCTGTGTCATCTGACCACTTCCTTATTGAGCGAGTCACTGGTTCTTCCTGCTTTAGTTTTTGCTTGTAAGCAGGAATCAGGAGGATAGAGTAATGGTCAGATTTGCCAAATGGAGGGCGAGGGAGAGCTTTGTACGCATTTCTGTGTGTGGAGTGAAGGTGGCCTAGAGTTTTTTTTCCTCTAGTTGCACATTTAATATGCTGGTAGAGATTAGGTAAAATGGATTTAAGTTTCCCTGCATTAAAGTCCACGGCCACTAGGAGCACCGCCTCTGGATGAGTATTTTCTTGTTTGCTTATGGCAATATACAGCTTGTTGAGTGCGGTCTTAGTGCCAGCATCGGTTTGTGGTGGTAAATAGACAGCTACAAAAAATATAGATGAAAACTCTTAGTAAATAGTGTGGTCTACAGCTTATCATGAGATATTCTACCTCAGGCGAGCAAAACCCTGAGATGTCCTTAATATTAGATTTTGTGCACCAGCTGTTATTGACAAATAGATACAGACCGCCACCCCTTGTCTTACCGGAAGCAGCTGTTCTATGTTGCCAATGGACCGAAAATGCCGCCAGCTGTATGTTATCCATGTCGTTGTTCAGCCACGACTCGGTGAAACATAAGATATTATAGTTTTTTATGTCTCGTTGGTAGGATAGCCTTGATCAGAGCTCATCCATTTGGTTATCCAATGATTGCACGTTGACTAATAGGACTGATGATAGAGGGGGATTACTCACGCATCATCGGATCCTTACAAGGCACCCCGACCTACATCCCCGATATTTCCATCTCTTCTTCATGCGAATGACGGGGATGTGGGCCTTGTCGGGTATCTGAAGTAAATCCTTTGCGTCCGACTCGTTAAAGAAAAAATCTTCGTCCGTTACGAGGTGAGTAATCGGTGTCCTGATATCCAGAAGTTAATTTCAGGCATAAGAGACAGTGATGGAAAAATTATGTGCAATCAGTGTAGATGATGGGGAGGAAACAGGTAAACAGGGATTTTTAAGTTTTGATGTAATTGAGACATGGACTGTGTATATGTTCCATTCAGAGGGTGAATGGGCAGGACAAAATATTTAAGTGCCTTTCAACGGGGTATGGTAGTAGGTGCCAGGCACACCGGTTTGTGTCAAGGACTACAATGCTGCAGGGTTTTTCACACTAAACAGTTTTCCGTGTGTTTCAAGAATGGTCCACCACCAAAAGGACATCAATGCAACTTGACACAACTGTGGGAAGCATTGGAGTCAACATGGGCCAGTATCCCTGTGGAATGCTTTTGACACCTTGTAGAGTCCATGCACCAACGAATTGAGGCTGTTCTGAGAGCAACTCAATATTGGGAAGGAGTTCTTAATGTTTTGTACACTCATTGTAACACAACAACAACTACTACAACTACTACCACAACCTTTCACCATCACCACTTCCACTAACAACATCTACTACTACTACTACAACCACCATCATTACCACTAAAATCATTACCAACATCACTACTACTACTGCTACTACCATCATTACTACTACAAACACTACCACCATCACTACTTAAACTACTACATCCACCACCATCACTACTACTACAAATACTACTGCCAGATGTGCTGAGCCCCATTTTTCCTATGCAGTGCTCGGGAACCTGACAGAGATGTACGTTGACATGATACGGAGTGGGCAGGTACCCTGCCTGGACAATGCTGTGGTGGCGCTGGCCCAGATTGAGAACTCCAGTGCCATTGAAAAGGCCAAGGCCTACTACCAGCAGAGCATGGCAAAGCTGGTGGTCTTTCCCACTGACACCCAGCAGCAGCTGTCTATGGTTCATGCTTCCATGGAGAGGGAGGCAGTGGCCATCTTCATGAATAGTTCATTCAAGGATGAAGACCAGAAGTACCAGAAGGAGCTCATGGTATGGGAATATACAGTATTATATTCATGGGTTGCACATTGCATCACAATATTGTCATTAAGGTTCTCTTCGGGACTGAGTGGAGTACTACGAATCTATCTAGATGTACTCAGGCTTTTCTAAAGTTAGCTAGCTTCAGTTAGCTTCACATTCCAGCTCAAGCTTCATCCATGTTACGAAGGTGGATATTGATTGTGCACCAGCCGCTTACCCGAGCCTGTTCAAGCCAGGCTTGTTAGTGCGCGTTCATGTCACACGTGGCAAGGTCAATCCATGGGCGAGTCAGTGCCACATTTACATTTAGGCCGAAATCTCTTCTGCGTGAAGTTGCAAATGTTTCCTGTTATTACAAAAATTGAATGCGTAATGTGATAGGCATTTTAATAATATTATTTTTAACATAAAAAAAACATTGATTAATACAATATTTAATCAGTCGTCTTCCTCAACTGAAGTGCCTTTCAACGGGGTATGGTAGTAGGTGCCAGAAAACTGATGATGACACAATCTTTTTGAGAGGGATGGAATATGATTTCATTGGTCTTCAACTCGCAACATACACTTCATTCAGGATAAATGGAGTTAGCCCATGGACTTAGATAGAAATTGCATTATTGTATCGGTCCCATTTTGGCATCTGTTAGCAATGCTAACATTAGCAATGCTAACATTAGCATTGCTAGGTATTTTTGACAAACTTTGCTAGGTAATGGTAACATTGCCATCTGTCTGAAGTAAATTTGATGACATCATAATGATGACAAAGTTGTTTCTTACTAATTATTGCATACATTAGCAATGTCAATGTATTTCCAAGCAACTATAGTGTTATTTAGACGAAACAATCATAAGCCTTTAAGAATAACTGAGCACTACTCGACTTTCGGGAGTCACTGTGTCACTACGGCGTCTTTAGAATGTTCATAACAATGGCATGATGCGACCGAGTGATGGAGGTTTAAGATCCAAAACAATTATTTATGACCATTAAGAGTGGAACAGATATAAAATCCAATTTACATATACGTTAAACGCAAATGTGTTGCATGAGGGGAGAAAAATGTTTTGGCTATTTTGCAAAGAGCAAACTGTTTTCAAAGTTCAGTTAACTGTTTTGAGAGCATGGAACTTTTTTTCCCAAGACGCTCCAAAATAAAAACGTTCATCCTCCCAAATGCAACCCATGTAATCATATTAATGATTACATTATTTAATTCTGTTAGACAAAAGTATGTCATAAACATCACAGTGGAGTTCAAATACATGTTTGGACCTAACTTCTTTTCTCTAACCAACCACTCCATGTTTCTTTTAGAAAGCACTTCAAGAAGTATATTCGACAATCTGTGAGAAAAACTCGCAGGAATCCCAGAGGGCATGCACGCACATCATCGAACACATATTTGCTCCCCTAAAGGTCCAACTTACGAATGGTTCCTACATGACCCCTGGAGGATACAAACACTACTGCGATGACCTCAAAATGATGACCAGCGAATACAGATCAACAGGAGGCAAAGGAGTGAAGGTATGTTGGACTTGCATCTAACACAACCTCACTGATTGGTCAAAATGGAAGACTGGTGCCGTGTGTATTGGAGGTTGAGGTTCTGTTCTTATTGTCTCTTATCATGTGTGTGTGCATACATACATGTGTGTGGTTCTAGGCTGAAGAGGTACTGAAGAAGTACCTGAATGACAAGGAAAGCACTGGTCAGGCCATCCTGTCAGCAGACCAATCTCTCACTGAAGCTGAGTTGAGGGCCGAAGGTGAGGACCTTTGTTGGAATTATCCATCCAGTAAATGCGAGTGGCAAACAGCAATCTTTGCAACCTTACCTTTACTAAACGTACAAGGGTTGTGTACTGTGGTTTTCCTAAAATCATTTACCATTACAGATGAGGAAAATGTAACCCATTGTGTTGCCCAAAATGATATAAATATATAAATGAAATACATTTTCTTGGTTTTGCTCTCTCTCTCTTTAGAGGAGAAAGCGAAAAGGGAGGCGTCTGAGCAAGAGAAACGAACCATGGAAGAGCAGATCAAAGTCCAGGAATTGCTGATGGACGATCAGAAGAGAACGTATGAAGAGCATAAGAAACAGCTGTTGGAGAAGATGGAGGCTGACAAGGAAAATGCTAAAGTAGAGTACAATAGAGTTCTGGAGGCCAAACTCAAGGTAGGAACTGTAATAATGGAGACCAGCAGGCAGTATATTGATTTTGGGTTAAGGGATAGTCCCCTCAAAATAGTCTTTATTTGACAGTTTTGTTTACAGTTTGTCTGCATTTTAGTCACCTTTTGCACTTTGAATTTGTTTTCTATTTCACAAAGTTTTGTAAGATTTTGTTAGCCTCACAGCCTAATAACTATGATACAGTATTTTTGTTGTAGTAACTGCTTGGTACTTTTGATAGACTTGATTTGTGTTTACCGTATTGTAAAGTTATATAGCATTAATATACATATATTGCATACTACAGTAACAAAGTATTTTTTTCATTTGCAAGTGACATTCTTCATTGGTAGTTGGTCGTACTAATTCAGAGGACAAGAATACAGCTCAATACAGAGGTAAAATGCTTTTAGTGATCTAAGCAATGTTGGTCATTTCAGGAGAAGGAAGACCTCCTCAAGGAAGGGTTTCATTGCAAAGCACAAGAAATGGAGGCACAGATTAAGGACCTCAGGATGGAGCAGGAGGAACAGGAAAAAGCTAAGCCCTCAATATGGAAGCAAGCTCTGGATAACATTGGAACTGCTGCTCTAATGATTCCAGGATGGGGAAAATTAATTGGAGTTGGTATGAAAGTTGGGTCACATTTCATGAAATGAAGGTCCTTTAGGGAGGGGATGATAATATTCTTCCAAAATATAGTGTTTCACCACCATGTCCACTTTTGAGAAAGGTGTGGATAAATTCTCAAATGTTTTACCTATCAATCATTAGACTGATTACTTTAAATGAAGCACTCCGTTCAGAAAGTGTATTTATTTAGTTTAATGTTTGTTAAGAAGGCATAAAAACAATAAAGAGTATTTTTTTAAAGGCAAATTAAGGAGTGTTCCTTTATTGAAAAAATGTATCAGTACCTTTAATTTCATTCATTTGCACCAGATATAATAGAATAGTATGTACATTGGGATGTTTGTAATAGGCTCAGTGTTAGTAAGGGCTTTATTTGTGCTCACAACAAACACTTTCTACACAATAAACACTTTTATTTTCACTGATCCTGTCTTGATTAGCATGGACAAATGAACAGGATAATTAAAAATTATGTGAAACTGTAATGAACATGATGGGAGACAGAGAGCTGGTTTCAAGCTCAGGGCACAGCAGGTGTTTATTTGTAAAGGACCACAGGAGGAGGCAGGTAGCTGGGTCCAGGGGCAGGCAGAAGGTCATACACAGGGGGTCCAACAAGGCAACAGTACAGGCAGGGAAAAGGCTAGTAACGTCGTCTGGGAGATCAGGCAATAGGTTGATAACAGGAAATCCGATAGGCTAAATTACAGGCAGGGAATAGGTAAAAGGTGTCATTAGTGAGGCAGGCCAAAACTATCATGCCCAGGAGAATTAAATTGCGGGGAAAAACAGAGCTCCGAATAGAAGTGTGTCACAAAACAAACAATACCTCACAATGATGGGGTGCAAAGAACTGAACTAAATAGTGTGTGATAATGACATACATTAATAATGACATTGTTTGTTTTCATCATTGAGCTTCATGAATCTCCATAGTATGCTTTTCTCGGTAAGTCACATTATACAGACTGGCTTTGTTGAATAAGTTTGTTCGGATTGTGCAGTAAATAAGAGATTATGGTCAGATAATACATAATCACATACACTACATGACCAAAAGTATGTGGACGCCTGCTCGCAAAACATCTCATTCCAAAATCATGGGCATTACTATGGAGTTGGTCCCCCATTTTGCTGCTATAACATCCTCCACTATTCTGGGAAGGCTTTCCACTAGATGTTGGAACATTGCTGCGGGGACTTGCTTCCATTCAGCCACAAGAGCTAGTGAGGTTGGGCAGTGATGTTGGGCGATTAGGCCTGGCTCGCGGTCGGCGTTCCAATTCATTCCAAAGGTGTTTGATGGGGTTGAGGTCAGGGCTCTGTGCAGCGTTAAGATTTCCCTTCACTGGAACTAAGGGGCCTAGCCTGAACCGTGAAAAACACCCTGCATATATTTCCCTTATCACACCCCCAGACCATTATTCCTCCTCCACCAAACTTTACAGTTGGCACTATGCATTGGGCCAGGTAGCATTCTCCTGGCATCTGCCAAACCCAGATTCGTCCGTAGGACTGCCAGATGATGAAGTGAGAGAAGGCGTTTTCCGCTGTTCCAGAGTCCAATGGCAGCGAGCTTTACACCACTCCAGCCGACGCTTGGCATTGCGCATGGTGATCTTAGGCTTGTGTGCGGCTGCTTGGCCATGGAAACCCTTTTCATGAAGCTCCGGACAAACAGTTGTTGTGCTGACATTGCTTCCAGAGGCAGTTTCTAACTCGGTAGTGAGTGTTGCAACCAAGGACAGACGATTTTAACGAGCCACGCGCTTCAGCACTTGTGGTCCCGTTCTGTGAGCTTGTGTGTGACAGAAAAATCTGTGTGAGAGAGAGGGAACAAGCACAAAAGAGCTTGGGATTTATTGTATACTGGCAGTGGCACTGTCCCCGAACAATGTGGTTATAATGGGTTGGATTAGGATAACCAACTAGTATCCCTAGCCAGACGGGTTGCCTCCCACAATGCATCCAGTGCTACAGCAGCCAGGTTTACAAGACTAACAACCAACCCCAAAATGTTTTATTATGGAGTTGATAGTGACAACCACCTCCACATGCTAATTAAGATGCTCCCTCTACCTTGCCTCTGGACTTCCTGTAATCACCATATCAGGTTGTTCTCCTTGTGCCGCTACAAGTTTAGCAAGAACAACAGAAAAGGCAACATTTGCGTATGGCAAAGAGGTACAGTGTTCGCAGCGTTTTGTTCAGAATATCAAATTAGGCATTCCAAATATAGTAATATGCAAAAACATGCTCCAATAGGTTCTTGTTAGGACCTAGGTCCTGCTTAGCACTACCTACCTCCTTGTTTATTCTGCCCACTGTGTGACAGCGATTCCCATTGTAAAAGGCCCATCTTTCCCATTTTCACTTAGTTATGAGTAAATATGTCACATAGAACACATAGTATTCAGACTTTGCATTGTGATTGACAGTTTGTTTGATCCATTCGGTGTACCAAAAGTCTTCACAGTAATGAAAGTTGGCTTTACATCATGCCATTCTACATTTTGCAATCAGAACAACAGCACAGAATATAATACCTATAATTTATTGAATATTTTCTGTACAGTGATTGTTTCTTGTGGAGTAGAAATGTAACTCAGACATGGGTCTAGATTCAATCCGTAGCATTATAGATCCGCCATTTAGCGGGAATAAAATGTAAAGGCAATGTTCCCGTGTTCGCACAGACTGCAGTCACGGTTAACACTGCATATGTCAGACTGCAGTCACGGTTAACACTGCATATGTCAGACTGCAGTCACGGTTAACACTGCATATGTCAGACTGCAGTCACGGTTAACACTGCATATGTCAGACTGCAGTCACGGTTAACACTGCATATGTCAGACTGCAGTCACGGTTAACACTACATATGTCAGACTGCAGTCACGGTTAACACTGCATATGTCAGACTGCAGTCACGGTTAACACTGCATATGTCGGCTCAATCGGAAATTACCTATACATTTCAATCGCGATATAACGTGGATCTTCCGGGTTACAGATTGAATCTAGTCCATGGTCTGCGAATTTTGTTGAAATAAACTGAAACTGAAAATAGAATTGACTAGTTATTATATATCTCAATGGACTAGATTCCATTGTCATTGTAGCCTATAATGGACTGATAAAGCAGGCTACTATTTTATCCTGCTATGATATTCAACAATGTTACAGACAGGCCAACCAACGTCAGACAGTAAAAACAAGGACATATAAGTAGCCTACACTATATAGATACAGGATATAATAAAGTGTATCATTTTAATTACACTTCATGGTACATCTAGTGGTCTGTAACGTGCTAGTACATGAGGGAGAGAGAGTACAAAGATATATGGGGAATGGGTTATTAAAAGTTCCGGGTTTGCACTGCTATGTTTTTTAGGCGTGTTGTCCTGATTGTAAGTGCTCTGTAAACATCTTCAGGAGAATACAAGTACCCTTCGTCTGAAGGGAGATTGTTAAGAATGTATGAATGCATTTTTGACAGGATCAGACAAGATGAAAGTGACAAAAATTTAAATTTAACGAGTGGCTTGTACCACTGTGTCACATGTTCCATTAAACACATGGGCCATCCAATCCAGTTCATGTTCAGTAGTCTGGTAAAGTAGCACCACCCATAAAGTCGCCTACAAAATAAAATGAATCGGTTAAATCCAAACATATCCACAAAATAAAGTGAGCGTAGTGACTGTTTGCTCAAGGTGGCCTTGGTTCAATAGTGTTTATTACACCCCTGCACTAACTGTATAATCTGGGGAAAGGTTGTGATGAATGAATAGGGTCCAGCAGAGCAGTATCAGGCCATGGCGCTATTGTTGATTTATGGGCACCATAAAGAGGGCATTTGAATTAAGTAGGCCTCTAGTCTTAGCCAGAGAGTGGTGAGAGAGAGAATAGGAAGAAGAGAGAAATGGTAGGTAAACACCTCCCTCTGCAACTGGATCCTGGACTTCCTGATGGGCCGCCCCCCAGGTGGTAAGGGTAGGTAACAACACATCTGCCACGCTGATCCTCAACATGGGGGCCCCTCAGGGGTGCGTGCTCAGTCCCCTCCTGTACTCCCTGTTCACTCAACTCCAACACCATCATTAAGTTTGCCGACAACACGACAATGATGAGACAGCCTATAGGTAGGAGGTCAGAGACCTGGCTGTGTGGTGCCAGGACAACCTCTCCCTCAACGTGATCAAGACAAAGGAGATGACTGTGGACTACAGGAAAAGGAGGACTGAGCACACCTGACATTCTCATTGACGGGGCTGTAGTGGAGCAGGATGAGAGCTTTAAGTTCCTTGGTGTCCACAGCACCAACAAACTATCATGGTCCAAACACACCAAGACAGTCGGGAAGTGAGCACAACAAAGCCTATTCCCCCTCGAGACTGAAAAGATTTGGCATGGGTCCTCAGATCCTCAAGAAGTTCTACAGCTGCACCATCGAGAGCATCCTGACTAGTTGCATCATTGCCTGGTATGGCAAATGCTCGGTCTCTGACCACAAGGCACTACAGAGGGTAGTGCGTACGGCCCAGTACATCACTGGGGCCAAGCTTCCTGCCATCCAGGACCTCTATACCAAGCGGTGTCAGAGGAAGGCCCTAAAAAATGTCAGACTCCAGCCACCCTAGTCATAGACTGTTCTCTCTGCTACCGCACGGCAAGCCGTACCGGAGCGCCAAGTTTAGGTCCAAGAGGCTTCTAAACAGCTTCTACCCCCAAGTCATAAGACTCCTGAGCATCTAATTAAATGGCTACCCAGACTATTTGCATTGTCCCCCCCCCCCCCCCCACCCCCCCCCTATATAGCCTCGCTATTGTTATTTTACTGCTTCTCTTTAATTATTTGTTACTTATATTTCTTCTTATTATTAGCTTTTTTTAAAGTTTTTTTTTAAACTGCATTGTTAGTTAGGGCTTGTAAGTAAACATTTCACTGTAAGGTCTACACCTGCTGTATTCGGCGCATGTGACAAATACAATTTGATTTGGAATTGTTTTTTATTTATTTTCTTCAAATTAATAAAAAAATGTTTTTATGTCAATAAGTATTGAACCGCTTTGTTATAGAAAGCCAAAATAAGTTCAGGAGTAACACTTTGCTTAACAAGTCATATAGTAAGTTGCATGGATTTTTTCATGTGTAGTACTTACTATATAATTTACCAGTATAGTATAGAATACTATACTACACACTGTACAGTAGTATCCCTCGATCATGTGTAGTACGTACTATAAAATTTTGTAATATATTGTAGAATACTATACTACGCACTGTGGTATCCCTTGATCATGTGCAGTACTTACTGTATAATTATTTTGTAAACTGTAGCATACTATACTACATACTGTAGTATCCCTCAATCATGTGTAGTACTTAATATATAATTTTGCAGTATACAATACTACACACTGTGGTATCCCTGAATCATGCGTAGTACATACTATAGAATTTTGTAGTATACTATACTACACACTGTGGTATCCCTTGATCATGTGTGGTACTTACTGTAGAACATTCTGTAGAATACTATACTGCACACTGTATTGATATGCTAATATTTAATTTGATTTGCTTATAACCATACCCCTCCCCCATATCCCAATTGATGCCACCCATGATTGAGAAACATACATGCCAAATATAGACCATACCAGTAGTATATTTTGTTCCCTACAGCTTATGGAAAATTTGCTCTTATAGCATTTGTGCAGAAGTTAAGTCTGCAAAAACACTACTGTAAATACTATAGTTGTTTAACTATAGTAATACTAAAGTATGTACAGTATACGTTAGTAAACTGTAAATACCACAGTATACTTGAAAGAGAGCAACCCAGCTCTACATGTTTGTTGACCTGTGACCCACTGACAACGCCTCCGGTTGGAAGGGAATTTGTAGCACTTTGAGGTCAAGGGCGGTGCAATTGCCATGTCAAGCGGTGATGCAGCCTGTCAAGATGCTCTCGATTGTGCAGCTGTAGAACTTTTTGAGGATCTGAGGGCCCATCCCAAATATTTTCAGCCTCCTGAGGGGAAGAGGCGCTGCCGTGCCATCTTCATGACCGTGCGGGTAAGTGTGGACCATGTTAAGTCCTTAGTGATGTGGACGCCAAGGAACTTAAAGCTCTCGACCCACTACACATCAGCCCCATTAGATGTGGATGGGGACATGCTCTCCCCTCTTTCTCCTAATGTCTACGATCAGCTCCTTGGTCTTACTGATGTGGGGGAACAGGGAGTACAGGAAGGGACTAAGCACAGGCCCCTGATAGGCCTCCGTGTTGAGGGTCAGCTTGGCGGAGGTGTTGTTGCCTACCCTCATCACCTGGGGCCGGCCTGTCAGGAAGTCCAGGATCCAGTTGCAGAGGGATGGGTTCAACTCCAGGGGCCAGGGGCTTGGTGATGAGCTTGGAGAGAACTATGGTGTTGAACCCTGAGCTATTGTCTATCAACAGCATTCTCACATAGTTATTTACCCTCTTGTCCAGGTGGGAGAGGGCAGTGTGAAGTGCAACTGAGATTCCGTCATCTGTGGATCTGTTTGGGCGGTATGTGATTTGGAGTGGGTCTAGGGTGTCTGGGATGATGGTATTGATGTGTGTCATGACCATTCCTTCAAATGCTAAAGTAATGTGCACAAAAACACTATATATTTTTAGCAATACTGTCACGTTCCTGTTGTTTTGTATGTGTGTGATGGTCAGGGCGTGAGTTTTGGGTGGGCAGTCTATGTTTTCTGTTTCTATGTTGGTTTTGGGTTGCCTGGTATGGCTCTTAATTAGAGGCAGGTGTTTTGCGTTTTCCTCTAATTGAGAGTCATATTAAGGTAGGTTGTTCTCACTGTTTGTTTGTGGGTGATTGTCGCTGTGTCTGTGTTTATTGCACCACACGGTACTGTCTCGTCTCGTCTCGTTCGTTCGGTCGTTCCTGTTCATGTGTTCTTTGTTTCATGTAAGTTCGTAGTTTAGGTCTGTCTAGTTCGTTTTGTTATTTTGTAAATTAGTCAAGTGTATTTCGTGTCTGTTCTTCGTCTTGCAATAAAGCATTATGTATTCATCACCCGCTGCGCCTTGGTCTACTAACTCACCGAAAGACGACCGTTACAAATACTACAGAATTGATACTATAGTAAACTGTGGTATTTTTTCATGTGGGACACTTTTGCCACACCCACCAAACAGGAGCAAACATACAGTACCTCAAAGACTGTTGAAGAACGGTGCAAAGGGCATTATCCCTCTGAAGAGTATGAATTAGGCTGTTTGAGAAGGTTTGAATCTTGAGAAACCTAGTAGGGCATGATTGAAGTAAGCCTTGTGGTAGAGGTCTGAGTGGGACTGCTTTCTTCATCCCGCTCCTGCCAGCTATCAGATGTATTGGGCTATATCAGCCAATAGGCTAGATGAAACAGAGCCAGAGTTAGAGCAAGAGCGGACACTTGCACTTGGCTTAAACTACGTTTTGCATATAGCCCAATGGCAAGCAAGCCTGGAGGAATGAGCCCATTCCAGGACCGGGGCGTGGGCAGCGTCTGGGACAATCATCCGGTTAGCCGGATGAGAACCCCCGCTGGGAACGCTGCACCACACGGACCTGGTTTTCTATTCCCCAGATGAGTTTAGCCGCCAGACACGAGGTAGGAAGAATGGTCTTGGGATCTGAAGGTGTAGCAGCGGGGCTATAGAGGCATGAAAATGCATCCGGCTTAACATTTTTGGACCCTGGGCGGTAGGAGATGGTAAAGTTGAACCGGGTGAATAGTAGGGCCCATCTAGCTTGCCTGGAGTTGAGATGCTTGGCGGTGCCGAGATATTCTAGGTTCTTGGGATCCATCCACACAATGAATGGATGTTCCGTCCCCTCTAACCAGTGCCTCCACTCCTCCAATGCCATCTTCACAGCGAGTAGTTCTCGATTCCCCACATCATAATTCCTCTCTGTGGCATTAAGATGATGGGAGAAGAAGGAGCAGGGAGGCAGCTTAAGGTGCAGGGCAGAACGCTGGGACAGGACGGCCCCCACTTTGACATCCGAAGTGTCTACCTCCACCACGAACTGACGGGACGGGTCTGGATGGATTCATATGGGAGCTGTGGTGAAGCGGTGCTTAAGGTCCAGGAACGCCGGTCATCAGCTGGGGACCACTTGAACGGGACTTTGGGAGAGGAGAGTACTGAAAGGGGGGAAGCCATGGTGCTGTAACCCCGGATAAAAAGGCGATATAAATTCGCAAATCCTAAGAAGTGTTGCAGCTGCACTCTGGATGTGAGTTGGGGCCAATCCACCACCGCTCTCACCTTTCTGGGATCCATCTGCACATTACCAGCAGCGATGATGTATCCAAGGAGGGAAATGGTGTAGCGATGGAATTCGCATTTTTCTGCTTTGACAAAAAGCTGGTTCTCCAGGAGACGCTGGAGAACTTGTCGGACGTGGAGAACGTGTTCTTGAGCTGAGTGGGGAAAAACGAGGATGTCGTCGAGGTATATGAACCGGTTCAACATGTTGTGGAGAACGTTGTTAACCAGGGCCTGGAACACAGCAGGAGCGTTGGTCAGACCGAATGGCATCACCAGGTATCCGTAGTGTCCTCTAGCAGTGTTGAAGGCTGTCTTCCACTCATCACCTTCCCGTATCCGTGCCAGGTGGTAAGCGTTCCGCAGATCCAACTTAGAGAAGATAGTCGCCCCCTGGAGCGGTTCAAAAGCTGAGGCGATGTAAGAAGCAGTGCGGCTTGGTTGGGTTGTGTTTTGGAGGACACATGGCTCTCGACCTTCGCCTCTCCCGAGTCCGTGCGGGAGTTGTAGCGATGAGACAAGACAGTAACTACTAACAATTGGATACCACGAAATTGGGGTGAAAAAGGGGAGAAAAAAAAAGCTGAGGCGATGAACGATAGCGGGTAGCGGTTCTTAACCGTGATGTCATTGAGGCCCTGGTAGTCGATGCCTGCAGCCAGGGAGTCTCCATAGCCTTGGTTTCCGAACCCGACAGTGAAAACAGCTGTCCCCGGGGTGGTGTAGTGCCCGGGAGAAGGTCGGATCCCGCAGTTATAGGGTCTATGTGGAGGAAGCAAAGTGGCCCCGGCCTTACTGAAAACCTCCCGAGGTCCTGGTACTCTGCGGGAATGGCGGAGAGGTCAGAGGCTTCTTCCGAGCCCACAGGAACACGTCCCGGGGCAGGCTGCGTCAACTTCAGGCAATGGGCATGGCAGAACGAGCTCCAGCCATGACTGCATCAGCAGTCCAGTTGATAAGGGAATTGTGTCACTGGAGCCACGAAAACCCCAATACCACGGGAACCTGAGGAGACTTGATGAGCATTACCTGGATTGACTCACTGTGGTTCCCTGACACTCGCAGGTTGACAGGAGTTGTATCGTGGGTGACTGCCTATAGAGCGCCCATCCAGCGCTCTAACGTCCATGGGAATGGAGAGGGGCTGAGTGTGGATGCCCAGCTCTGACACCAGGGTAGTGTCCATGAAACTCTCATCAGCCCCAGAGTCAATGAGAACCCGGAGAGGAGGATGGCATGGAGATGGGTGCGAGTAAGGGGAGAAGAAAAATTCTCTGTATGGCCCGTCAGAGTACTCGTACCTACTGATGAGCCTGGTCTTAATGGATAGGTAGACACATAATGACCGGTAGTCCCGCAATACAGACAACTCTTTGTGTTAAGTCTGTGTAAACGTTCGGCTGGAGACAGCCTAGCTCTGCCGAGTTGCATCGGCTCTGGAAGAGGCGAGTCGGCAGACCTCGGAGATTCTCGGGGGGACTCAGGTAACCTCAGAGGCAAGGTGAGATCCTTGGGCGAGCAAGTGGGACTGGAATCAGACCTCCTCTCCCTCCTACGTTCCCGTAGTCGCCCATCGATCCAGATGGTCAAGGCGATGAGCGAGTCTTTAACCTCCTCTGATAATCCATGAAGGAATGTGTCGAACAGGGATTCCGGGTTCCAGGCACTCTCGGCAGCCAACGTGCAGCAATCAACCGCATAGTCCGCCACACTGCGGGAGTCTTGACGAAGCTGGAGTAACTTCCGGGCAGCCTTTCTCCCAGACAACGGAGAATCGAAAACCCTTTTCACCTCAGCCACAAACTTCTCTAGACTGAAGCACACGGCAGATTGTTGTTCACACCCCGCCGTAGCCCAGGCGAGAGCCCTCCCAGACATGAGCGTTGTGAGATACGCTATCTTCAAGCGGTCTGAGAGGAAGGGCTCCTTGGGAGGAGACACCATTACGGAGCTGGTCTGAGTCTGCTGGGTCAGTCATGCCCAGTTCGTACTATCAGTACTCCTGATAAGACCCAGATGCAGACAGTTCGAATCACAGATGTGTATTAACAAAACAGGGGGCAGGCAGACGACAAGTCAAGGGCAGGCAGAGGTCGGTAAACCAGGGCATAGTCAGTAAGGTACAGAACGGCAGGCAGGCTCAGGGTCAGGGTCAGGGCAGGCAGAGGTCAGTAATTCATGGCAGTGTCAGACAGGTACAGAATGGCAGGCAGGGTCAGAGCAGGCAGAGTAGTCAAAACCGGAAAAACAGGGGCAAGAGGAAAACAAGAGTACAGGAAAAACACGCTGGTAGGCTTGATGAGACAAGACGAACTGGCAATAGACAAACAAAAAACACAGCCGTAAATGCACAGGGGATAATGGGGAAGATGGGCGACACCTGGAGGTGGGTGGAGACAAGCACAAGACAGGTGAAATAGATCAGGGTGTGACAGTGTGGGGGAAGGGCGTCAGACAGAAGAAGATTGAGAGGCAGATTATTTCACTTCGTGGAGACATGTTTCTTGGGTGGATAAGATATGAGTCAATTAACGCACTTGAACTAGTAGAATGTTTTAAGAAGCCCACATTTTTGAGCAAAAGGAGTCTCTGCTCATTGGTTTGACACACAGGACATTTGAGCTGCTGTCTTCAGTATGTTGTAGATGAGAGCTTTGTCTTATGGTTTAAAGATATGAGATGTGATTTAAGATAGATATGAACATATATTTTAAATGTTGATTGACATTTAATATGATATAGGGCTAACATTGAACATGCACTGTGTTATTTCATTTGAAAGAGCAAATTTTATCCTATTTAAGATATAATTTTCTCATGTGTGACAAACTGAAGTCAAACTATAACCTTTGATCACTCAGTTGGCAGTCTTGTATCAAACAAATCTAATTGAGGCCTAGGTTCAATGCGGACCGCAGAAGATCCATGCCTCGTACGTGGACACTGCATTCACAGTAAATGCTGCATATGTCGGCTCAATCCGTTATAGCGCTGATCTTCCTTGGTTCGGATTGAATCTAGCCCCAAGAGTGGCTAAAATGTGTGGTGTCATTGTAAATGGGACATTTCATGTGAATTTGGTCCGAAACTTATCATGACGTTTTGGATCTTCCTGAAATGTAATCCAAGGAAAGGTACTTTGAAGGAGGCATATATATACTACATTTTAAATGTTAAATTATTAAGATTATTATTGATTAACTTTGGTCATCGAAGTTGGGATATTTGTGACATTTTGGCTTTACTACCCAGATCTCCTATAAGACACTACAACCCTTAGTCTGCAGATCTAAGCAAGACTTGCTGTAATTTCAAACTTTACCATGTTCTCCAAAATATGAGCATTGCTTAGATTTTGATACTTACCTACAATATGGATTCTGCAAGATATAAACATTCATATTTTAAAAGTATTTAAAACATTTTTTAGATGTTGTTTTACACCATTTACTCCACAGTCACATTAAATGTCTAGAGTGGGGTCTCTGTTTCTTTATTAGTCATGATCCATTTTATGAGCACCACGAACCAGCACAGTGAATGTGAAAAGTGTTGTAAAAGAAACTCCCTCTGCTGGTGATTGCTGGATGTGCTTTTGAAATTATATTGATGTTTTTCAGTAATCATAAATCAATGTATGAAAATTGTGATCAAAATGTATTAATTAGGCTAGTCATATTTCAGAGCACATTGAAAGGTTTCTAATGACACACTTTCTTTGTAGCGTGTCTCAGGTGCAACAATGGGAAGTTTAATATGTTGAAGAAATACCAGTGGAAGGAACATTTTTGGGAGGACAAAAAGCTCATTACTTAAAAAAAGTATAAATAAATGATCAATATCGACATGGGTTTTGAAAAGCTACATTCTCCTGATCTTCCTGCATGTTTGAACATTTGAATGCTGTTTTTTTTAAATTACTTTGTCATTAAGGAGCATTAGGCCTACATTCAATCAGATCAAGCTTTAACCTGGCAAAGCCGACACCCCCATAGCTGATGTTTTGACGGTGTCTGGAAGGTGTAACTGCGTTGGAGCTGTCAAATCGGTTGTGCATGATTATTGTCAAGAATAAGCCACACTGTCCCACTCACGTTAGAAGTTCAGAAAGAGAATGTGTAGGCTATATCGAAATAATTACGTTCACATTTAAAATCATTACACGAAATAATAAGGATTTCGATCAGCATAATCACATTACATCTCACATTCAAGTGTCCAAACATGAAGAAATATCTCTTAATGCGACTCCGTGCAGCCAATGGCAATATCTGCTTTAGGTATAATGCAAGGAGCCGCTTGTAAATTCGACAGCTCTAAGTAGTTCCACCTCTAACATGCTTGCTAAAAATGCAGCATTTTGACATCCTCTGTCAGTCAACCCTGTGTCACTTCTAGGAAGATTTCAGCCCACTCTATCCAAACATTTCTCCAAGTTCACCATCATTGTAAATCTCTAATTATTTTGTTGCTTGGACAAAGTCCTTTTTGAGGTTTTATTATTTATTTAATGTGATTAGTGATTAATTTATGTCTGTCCCTCATTTTAAAGGGATACTTCCGGATTTTGGCCATGAAGCCCTTTATCTACTTCCACAGAGTCAGATGAACTTGTGGATACAATTTTTATGTCTCTACGTGCAGTTTTAAGAAATTTGCTAACTGGCGTAGGCACAATGATTGTAAGTCTATGGCAGATACAAAAGACTTCCAGCCATTGCGTTAACGCTAGTTACATTGGCTTGCGAAACTACCTCTGACTTCCTTCATGCTGGATGCAGAGACATACAAATGTTTTCCATGTGTTCATCTGACTCTGGGGAAGTAGATAAAGGGCTTTCGTTTCCAAAATCCCGAACTATTCCTTTAAGGTTAACCCTGTTACTTGAACTGAACTATTGTTTTAATGTGGTGAAGCCATTCATTTTAAAATATTTTTTTTTCATAAGAAATATTTAACATCTAATAGTCAAATCATAGTGTAAAAGCAGGTGACTGGTTCTACTCTTTTGGGCCATTTTCTGGTGCTTTGTAGTGGAAAACTGACCAGGTCGAGCATAACATGTCAACCCTGTTACCCATACTGTAGATAGACAGGCTATACATTTTTTTTGTAATTACATTTTTTAGTGTGGAGCTTGCATTCAATTGCAACTCCCTGTTGCACAAGCTTCCATTCAACGTTCAAAGCATTCTGAATACACCTAACTTGTGATTTTATTTAATTTTAATTCCACCCTGGTCAAATGCCTAAACCTTAGGAGTAATCAGAATTGACCCATTAACAGCTGCTTTCACACAACAACAAAAATATTCCGGAACCCCCTATAGCCCCCAGTCTTGAACTGCTCCCCACCTCTGTTCGCCTTAAATATCAACAAAGGTGTGTTGGTTGAAAGGTGTAGGCTAAACATTTATTTTCCTAGCGGTGATGTCATTTCCTCCTGCAAGCTCCATATAAAAACGCAGGTGCAGTTGCAGCAAGTTGTTCGTGGTACATTAATGCTTGCGCGAGATAGACCCCTGATACTGAAAAACGCAGCCCGCCAGAAATAACCAGGGCGGCCAAGTTGCACATAGAATGAACCCATAATTTATCGACTCTTTCCACAAACAATCGAAGGGGAACTAACATTCTGAATAAGCTTTTGACGTTTGCTATTCCTGCCCGTTTTATTGCAACGATGATCGCGAGAGGATACTTCATTTTGACAATATTGGTTAATCGCGGTAAGAGAAATTGTATTATGTTGGAATTGACTAATATTTATTCAAGTTATAGCTTTGATTCCACTAAAGTTAGCGGGTTGTGAAGCTGCGGGAATGTCTGTTGTCATTTGGTCTAGCACTAAGGACAGCGGCAAGCGCACCCGAATCCTTTTCGGATGGGCGCTATCGGCGATCTGTACATATAGGCCTATACGCTTGGCCACAGAAGTGCATTCTCAATTAATAAGAAGTCGATATTTTTCATGGGAAATATGTCTGCCCTCGTCCCAACTGTAGGCTATAAAATTGACCATATATTTAGCTGAAAATGTTGTGGAATAACGTATCCTAAACTAAAGACGACAATGTACCTATTGATTGGTAGAGCTAAACCTAATAACTATGCGAGACATGACGTTTTCGTTAATCATATTTTTCTTCCCCCACGTAGTTCTCTCATTGCCCGTGACTCCAACTTACCTTGAGAAAGAGGATGTCGAGGTAAGAATCCTTTTCAACGAATAGCTTAATGATATTGTCAGCTTTATGTTACATTTTGTGTATGGTGTTTGTAATCAGGGCCAGACTGGCAGCCATCTGGCATTTTTTTGGGGCAAATGCCAGATGGGCTGGTCATTTTTTTGCCCAGTGGGCCTGTCTACCTTTTTTTTCTGCTCAAAAGGATCATTATCTACCTAATAATGGGGCCTCGAGGAATAAAATGGTCCAGTGGGTTAGAAATGGCCGAGCCGATTTCTGGTCTCAGTCCACCCCTGTTTGTATCAAAAACACTTTGCTTGATACGTTTCAGGACTAGGGTTGCAAAGGGAGGGTATGTTTCTCATAACTTTCAAAGTTTATCAGTAAACTACCAGAATTTTGGTAACTTTCAACTTTCATTCTTCGTGCGTCATGTCCAAATAATACAAAAGTATAAAAAAATATATATTGTGAAGCTCAACAAAGCCACTTATAGATGATTTGAACATGATGTACGAAAAATTTGAATATCAGTTCCATACCTTGAATGGGATTTGTACATATCATTTTTCACGCATCACCAAACAAAAAATCGGTGAAGCTACAGTCTCTCATGCAACACAATGATAATGTTCTACGCACAAGAATATCAGGGGGCTATCTTCATGTACGATAATCTATTTACATATCATTTGCATATTGTACTGACATATCTTATTTACGTATTGTAAATGTACAATAACACAACGACACTGTTATTGCCACGACAGTGAGTAATCGAAATAGAATAATGCATATCCATGTCTCTTTATTTTGTTTACTTTGCAACTGTAATATCTGGGACTACTCTGAAGCCACAGCACACTGCAAAGTCCAGCTATAGACCTGAGACCGTCTTTGGTCTACCAGACTGCAGCCTTCTCTCCCTGGCAATACTTTAATGAGCACATTTGACGTCTGGAGGCTAACACCATGACGGGAGGTCTGATTGTCTCTCCATTGCTGCCGTGGCATCCAGTCTTTCCCCTAGTTTATTTTACATGTGGGGCGACGAGATTCAAAGCCAACATTGTTAATATAATCCATTAAATAGAAGATAATTTTTGTAGGCGGATGGTCCTGGCCCGCCTATACGGGGAAGAGGAAAACGCTGATGCCATATTTATCCGTTGACCGTGTGTCCGCTCTGCCCCCCTCAGGTGATGAAATGCATCGTGGAGGTTCTCGCTGATGTGCTCTCGAAGCCACACCGTTTGGCTGTCAGTCAGGAGTGCCTGAACATACTAAGGACAGGTAAACCACTCCCAGGGACCTGTGCTTCAGATATACGCGTTTAGGTACAGATCTAGGATCAGCTCACACTCCCTAACTTAATAACCACAACTCCATTAACAGAGAAAAATGCAAAAATAACCTTAGATCAGTGTCTAGAGACATACCTTTTCTGGTATTTCAAAGGTGTTACTGTCACTCACTGTCACCAATTGTGACCTAATGCAAGTTAATATTTGCTTTCATTTTCACCATGGATGCACATGACTCAGGAAAGTCCGAAATGGCACCTAATCCCTACATATTGCACTATGCAGTGCACTACATTTGACCAGGGCCCATAGGGCTTTGGTCATAAGTAAGGCACGATATAAGGAATAGAGTGCCATTTGCGACACAGGTCTGAGCTCTCCATAAGTGCACTCGGCAGAGCAGTCGGGGCTATTCAATTACAGCCATTGTGTTACCTTGACGCTGTCCTTGTTGAGAAAAATCTTTCAGGGCATTACTCATTACTGGCTATTGTTACCAGGATGGGGCTGCGGTTGGGAAATGAAACCCCTCAATAGAGAGCGAGAGAGAGAGAGATGCTCCGAATACAGTGAAATGCTTACTAACAAGCCCTTAACCAACAGTAAAATAACAATAGCGAGGCTATATACAGTGGGTGCCGGTACAGAGTCAATGTGCGGGGGCACCGGTTAGTCAAGGTAATATGTACAGAGGAGAGGGAAAAGAAAAATAAGGGGCACTAAAAAGAGAGAACAAAGAGGGAGACACACAGTATAGATGGGCAGGGAGAGAAAGGATTACTTAGTAGTAAGATCAGACAGAGAAGAGAAACAGCAAGAGAAATGTGTTTACCATAAAGAGATGGATTTTAGAGAGGGAGAAAGGGGACGACCAAGAGGGAGAGAAAGAAAGAACGAAGGAAAGAGTGACCCTGAAGAAAGACAGAGTAAGCAGTAGTTCTCTTGAATGCCGGCCTCATTCTGTACACTCTTTCTGGGTCAGCAGAAAGGGAAAAGCTCTGTGATGCTGTAATTCACTGGAAACCACTCTTTGGGCCAAAATGATTAATTTGGATTTCTGCTTTGGAGGCAATACATTTCAGGGTAATTAATTTTTTGAGATGGGAGCAAATGTGCTGAGTTGTCACGAACAACCAAAGGGGAGAAATATACCTGTACATTTGCGCAGGGACATTGCTGGCTTGCTTGGACAATTAAAGTATTTATACGTTGGTGAATGACCAGGTCTCCCTAGTAAAATAGGTTTTCTGCCCTCAATGTGATTTCTGGGGGATAAATAAAGGTTACAAAAAATGGTTTCCTTTGCAGATGAAAGGCTTGTGTCAATCCTTCGCCACCGCAACTTCCTCAAGGAGCTGCAGGACATTGCCGTTGAAGGTGAGGTATTGACTGACTTTCACTGTGGCGGGTGATACAAGGCAACCCTATCAGGAAGTGACATCATCTTTGAGTGATGTCACACAACTGTTGTGATGTAATCAGAATTTCACTTTGTTGTGTTCATCTTAGATTTGATTGGGTTTCTTGTTCCCTTTCACATAAATAGTTTTCAGCATGAAGTAAATCGTTTTTAGTGTTTATTCTCTTGATTGTTTTTAATTTAGTTTGTCAATCATGTAAACAGCCACAATAATAATAATAATAAAATAGCTATTTCGAAAACCCAAGACACTTTACAATAAGCAATCATAAGTGTATTTTAGGGGATGTATTGTAAGTATATGTAAAAATAAATTAGTCTAAATATTTGCAGTCACAACTCCTCATCTCCCCTCCAAATGACAGGAGCCAATGAGAGAGCTCAGCAGCATGTTGACATCACGGCAGATCATGTGACTAAGAAACCACAGGGTCCTCAGGGTATAGATGAGGCTGCAGGTGAGTCCCACTAGCACACATCCTCAGTAAAATTGCCATATGACAGCATTGCCTCATGATGACTGAAAATCCAAATCCCTGTCAAGTTTGCCATTTTACTGTCAAGTTGTGATATTGTGACAGTCTCTATGTGCAGGGCTGGCCCTAACCTTTTGGTCGATCTATAAAGTGGAATTTAGCTGCCGCCCCCCCCACCTCGCAGAAAATAGTGGCCCCCCCTCTTAACTGAGAAGTGAAAAAATGTAAGGTTTAGGGTTGATTTTCTGCAATTCTACAGATTTTGCCATGGGGCAGAGATATTTTTTTTAGCAGTTTTGAAGCAAATTTCATGACTTAATATGATATGAGTGCGAGTGACTAACAAAATCAATGTGGGCCCCCTGGAGGTCAGGTCCCCTGGGCACGTGCCCTGCATGCCCAGTCGGTAATTCCACCATGATTACTATACATTTAGGTAGCTAATTTACCAATCAAAAAAATTTTAGCTGACAAGGGATAATTGAGTGACTGTCAGTGACTAACATAAGAGAGAAACTGCTGATGCACAAATTGCACCTTGTGTATTCTACTATTCTAACTCTCAACAGTAAGTTGAGACCCGGACTGAGTTCCTAAAACAAAAATTGGGGATCAAGGACCCCATGGTCGCCTCTTAGCAGTATCTTATGTCCCTTATGCTTAGGCCCTGTGTGTGTGTGTGTGTGTGTGTGTGTGTGTGTGTGTGTGTGTGTGTGTGTGTGTGTGTGTGTGTGTGTGTGTGTGTGTGTGTGTGTGTGTGTGTGTGTGTGTGTGTGTGTGTGTGTGTGTGTGTGTGTGTGTGTGTGTGTGTGTGTGTGTGTGTGTGTGTGTGTGTGTGTGTGTGTGTGTGTGTGTGTGTGTGTGTGTGAGATACATACCCTGTTTATAGACAAAGATGCAGTTCAATTCTGGACAAGCCAAGAGGCACACTATGAAATCGATAAATCTCTTCGTTTTTGTTGTGCAATGTTCTGGGACATTGTGTCAGCTAAGCAGGTCTGACCACAGTGCTGTGTGGAGTGGATGGCATCTGGAAGAAGGGAGCTGCTGGTACACACACAGGCTCCAAAGGTTCTGATAGACAGAATTGGGACAGGGAGTCTCTGTCTTTCTCTCTCTTCTCTTAACCCCATAGAATTAAAAAGGAGTGTTCAGCAAGACAAAGTTCACAAACATTGGCTAACTTTAGTCAAACTGTTTAACTTTAGCAGTTACTAGGTAACATGTTTGTGATGAGATTTCATCCATCAAACTTTCCAGATGGTACATCCAACATAGCCCACTGCCCACACACATGAGAGGTTTGTTATTCTACAGGCACATTTAAGCATGAACACTGCCTAACAACTAAGCTCAGCAACCCAGAACTACTACGTCTGTCTACGAGAGATTACCTAACAACGCAAGAGTGAGGATATGATTAATCATCATGCTGATTTTTTTTTTCTTCATGTGAGAAAAGAAAGTTCTTTGATTCTGCCTAATTTGGTATTCTAGCACATCCTTGTGGAGGTATTATCATAGAGATACAATATACTGTGTTCTGTTTAATTCTGTAGGCCTTATGCACCACATGGTAAGTAAGCTTAGGTGACTTGAAATGATCTGAACCCGTATTTACTAAGCTCTGAACTAGGATCAGGTCCCCCATGTCCATACAATCTTAATCATTATGATCTAAAAGGGAAAACTGATCCTAGATCAGCACTCCAACTCCGAGACACTTTATGAAAACGGGCCTTGATGCACCATGTCATGACAGCACTAGGACTTATGTATGGCTCGTTGCCATAGGTTGCATTAAGGTAAGTGACAAGGTTTACTCATTATTCAATTTGCATTTCCAATTTAATTTCGGCAGCTCCCATAGTATATTCACTGTCCGTTTTAGTTCTGCTGATGTCAGGATAAGTAAGTACACAGGGGATTCGCCTCTTGGCCATCAGTCAAAGTGCACATTTGCATTTTGATTGGCCGCTGCTTTAAAGTCGGCCACTTGTGCATGCTGTCCGACCGTACGTCGGGATGGAAAGGCAAAGGTGAGTGCCAAATGGCACCCTTTCCCATAGTCAAGAATACATATTTCGTACTAGATATGAAAAGCACCCTATTTTGTACTACATATGAAATAGGGTTTCATTTGGGACATATGGCTGTGTCTGAAGCCATTTGCCACACGTGACCGTCAAACTTTGCGTCTTTCTGTTGTCGCTATGACATATTTCTAAACTATGAAAGAGAAAATTTCGGCACATTCTGTGACATCAGAGGATGTGGCCACCTTCCTCCCATTTTCACATTTGAGATTAATCATGACTATTCAGATCGAAATATAGTGTATAGAACAGATGTGATTGTCGGTTAGGTAGAATAGGGAATTGTTTCCGCTCTATTCATAAAATGTCTATATGCAACGTTTAGAACGGTTCACTTCACACCCTTGTGGCGCCTTGCTAACTGCACTTCCTGCTGGGAAGTGAAGTCAATCTATTGTCCATCTAAATGTAGTCCATCTGTTGGATGGATGTTTGGGCAGTGCAATGGATCATTGCTCCCAGTTTCATAATTGAAAGGCAGGCAGGGAGGTCCCTGTGCTCTGCTTTTAATTCCTTATCCTTATCCTTATCCACACTCTTAACACTAGGGCCGGGATTCAATACGAGGCGCGTTTTAGCACACAGTATAACATAACACAAAGGCCACAAAGGACAAAGGTTTTTGTATCAACATTTTAGCTTGATATAATAAATACATGTCTTTACAGGGTTAAATATTAGTTTCTAGAACACAGCATGTGCTTCAAAAGTAGCTATCAATCATTCAAATCGTTTTTACATCAGCAGATGTTACAAAGTGCTTATACAGAAACCCAGCCGAAAACCCCAAAGAGCAAGCTATGCAGATGTAGAAGCACAGTGGCTAGAAAAATAATTATACTGTTATTTGGATTGTAGTTTGGATTCTTTCTGATATTTATTGTTTTTTCTTGAGTTATTTTTACTATTACTAATGTTTGACATTCTACTGCAATTTTAAGGAGCTGGCAACTAAAGCATTTCACTGCACCCGTTATAACATCTGCTAAACTGTGTTTTCAACTAATAAACGTTGATTTGATTTACAACTTCATTGAATGTCTTTTTGTGCCTTGATGAGAAATGGTATCTCTGTTTCATCTCCTTCATAGATCGATCGATGTTGGCTGCTCTGGGGGGCCCCGGCGAACGGTCTATCCTGTCCCAGAAGAGGGGGACCGGAGGAGAGGGAGAAGGGGAGGGTGAAGGAGAGGCGGAGAACAGTGCGGAGAGGGACGGAGAGTCATCCCGTGAGAGGAACGAGATCATCAGAAAAGGCGAAGAGAAGAAGCGAGAAAAGGACGAGACCCCTGACAACCGTATCTCAGATGCCATGAACAAGGAGGGGAAAGAGGAGGAAGAGGATGTGGATGTGATTGAAAAGAAAGAAGAAGAAGAAGGGGATGAGAAGGAAAAGGAGGAGGATGAGGAGAAGCGTACGAGCTCAAGAGAAGACGGCGAGGAGGCTAAAACGGAGGGAGGAAACGTGACTCTGGATAAGAAAGGTAAGAACTGCTGCCCAGAGTACATTGACGGTGACATTACAGACACTGGTCTTCAGGCCTTCACATGTCGACTAAATGGACATCTCTTGACTACACCACAGTGGAGTAGGGTAAAGTTGACCCTAAAAGCTGATCTTGGGTCAGTTTTGCATGTTAACCCACTAAAGGTAAATGTTAAGATTGGCGGTTGGGGTGGTGTGAGTTGATCTGTACCTAGAGGAAACTTCCCCCCGAAGCGAATTGAGTACTCGCGCTGTAATGAATCATATGATTGGCCAATTAGACATATATTTTGAATGTCCTACATGGCTATTGTTCACAGTTGAACCCAAGAAAAGAAGAGGGTGACAAAGACACTTCTAAAAACCCAGACATCTCTAGTCTACCCGCTTCTCACCAGCTACCTTCATTGGTATCTGGTAGCTATGCAGGCTGCGAGCAGGTACCATCATCTTGTAAGTGCACTTGCAAGCTTTGAAGTGAGCATGAAAGTAGCTGCAGTTAGCTTCCCTCTCGACTACACTTCACTAGTACACTACACCCGGAGGAGGATTAACTATGATGATGAGGTGTCATAAAGATTAAATAGTGGACCGCTATAGCTAAGTGCCAAATCAATCCATTAGATAAACACTGTTCTCTGGGGTACTGAGGTCAGTCAGGCAGAGAGAGCAGGATCAGGAGGGAGGCATTGTTAGTGTGTGTGTGTGTGTGTCTGTGTACGAGAGACACACACACAAACACAAAGAGAAATCAAATATAAGAGAATAGAACGAGAGACGCACTGCAGTGAGAGAAAGAATGCAGGGAGGGAGGGAAGAGAAAAGGAGGTGGAGACTGGTGGTGAGACTGTGACCATGCACTGCGGGAGCAGATGATGGATAGGAGCGGCTCCATCTATCTGATGAGTTTGAGTGCTCCCCGCACAGCGGCCCGGTTTAATTAGATAATGGATACTGGAACATTACCAACAAGACAGAGCACTTTGGACAGCAGGGTTGCCTCCCAAATGACACCATGTTTCCTATTCCCTATATAGTGCACTACTTTTGACCAGGATCTATAGGGCTCTGGTCAAAAGTAGTGCACTATATAGGGAATGGGTGCCATTTGGAATACAGCCCATGGCTACGGATTGACTGCACGCCCCTGGAATTCAAATTTAAACGCTAGATTTATGCCAAGGAAAGAAATGAAAACATAATCATAAGCGGTGAGCAAGCATGTGAACTAGGCCATATTTTGTTTTTGTATACTTTATTTCTAGATTTTTAGGACAGAGACACATCCCCAGTCCTTCAACCACCAACTGGCTATTTCTAAGGTTGAGGCTAGGACAAGGTTCTAGCATGACCAGCAAGTCCCAGTGACTATTCAACTGAGCATAAGGTCATTCCAATATGATCTCAGTACCTCCATAGGTTGTATGCAGGGAAGGAGGCT
Organism: Salvelinus fontinalis; assembly: GCF_029448725.1. NCBI lineage: Eukaryota > Metazoa > Chordata > Actinopteri > Salmoniformes > Salmonidae > Salvelinus > Salvelinus fontinalis. Next base: position 12,893,125 of record NC_074684.1, read on the forward strand.
CCGTAAGGGCTGTAACCAAATTCAGAGGTGTCATGCCCATAGGGGACACAGGGGCACGTGCCCCCTAACCCTAATCCCTACCCTACCCTAACCTTAACCATATCCATAAACCTTAACCACTTTAATAGGGGGTAGGGACGTCCCAAGGATCCCAGAAAGCACAGACCCCTTCAGATGTGTCATGTTTAAAAAACTAAATATAGATTTTTTTAAAACAACATTTTTGTTGTTAATAATAATAATGTTGTTAGTAATACTACGAGACACTTAGCCACTTTATGAAGTTTGCTTTAGCTAGCCCAGATAGGTTCCTAATCTCCCAAACTCATAACTAGCTACCAATAAACCATTTCAGGCAATCAAGTTAGAGTAGCTAGTTTGGTAGATTTTAGAAAATCAATTACTAATGTACTGAATAAGATTCACATTCCTTTCAATCTTTTACCCGGATTGAGGCAGAGATGCAAAAAATAATATTTATTTTCTCAAAAAATAACCACCTGACTGGAGGATACAGACAAGTCAAGAAGTATGCTTGGATATAATGAAATGTATTTATGACATAGAATTAAGCATAATGATTATGGCTCTAGATTGCAGGAAAAAAGCTGTTTCAGGTGTTTGAAGAATTCTCAAACATCCTGATGGACCACTCCCATAACATCCTCATGTACTTTGTGCCCCCTCGGGTTTTTGGGGTGTATGACGCCCTTGACCACGTGCCCATAATTTAGAAAGGTGGAGCATGAGGGAAATGTAAAAGGCAGAGATCTGCTCAGCCAACTGGCAGCAGAAGATTTCATTAAGAAGAGTGGAATCCTGTTGAGGGTGGATAATACTGTTTAGAGAGTGAGGAGAGAGGGAGAGAAGGGAGGAGAGAGAGAAAGAGATGATGTTCCTTTCTTTGGAGAGCGGTGGTAGCCTCAAGGATAGATATAGCAGGCTAGTAACAAAAGGGTTCGAATCCTAGGTCTGATAAGGTGACTCTGACGTGAGTGAGCAGGCAACCGATATCACAGCTGCCACTTTCTGCCGTTGTGCCCTTGTGCAAGGCACAAACTGCTCTAGGGGTGATGCTTTGAGCTGACCCTGTGCTGCTCCCGGTCTGTTGTGCATATGTATGAGTGAGTGAGGGAGTGGTATGTCTGGTTTGATACTCTGTCAAGAAACAATGAAAAATGTCCATGCAAATGGATGAATAAAGATACACTACATGACCAAAAGTATGTGGACATCTGCTCATCGAACATCTCATTCCAAAATCATGGGCATTAACATGGAATTGCCCCCCCCCCCCCTTGCTGCTATAACAGCCTCCACTCTTTTGGGAAAGCTTCTCACTAGATGTTGGAACATTGCTGTAAGGACCTGGTTCCATTCAGCCACAAGAGCATTAGTGAGCTCAGGCACTGATGTTGGGCTATTAGGCCTGGCTCGCAATCAGCGTTCCAATTCATCCAAAAGGTTTTTGATGGGTTTGAGGTCAGGGCTCTGTGCAGGCCAGTTGACTTCCTCCACACCGATATCAACATATAATTTCTGCATGGACCTCACTTTGTGCATGGGGCATTGTCATGGTGAAACAGGAAAGGGCCTTCCCCAAACTGTTGCCACAAAGTTGGAAGCACAGAATCGTATAGAATGTCATTTTATGCTGTACCGTTAAAATTACTTTATAGTTGGCACTGTATTCGGGCAGGCAACGGACTGCCAGATGGTGAAGCGTGATTCATCACTCCAGAGAACGTGTTTCCACTGCTCCAGAGTCCAATGGTGGCGAGCTCCAGTCGACACTTGGCATTGCGCATGGTGATCTAGGCTTGTGTTCGGCTGCTCAGTCATGGAAACCCATTTCATGAAGCTCCCAACGAACAGTTGCTGACAATGATTCAAGAGGCAGTTTGGAACTCGGTAGTGAGTGTTGCAACCGAGGACAGACAAGTTTTACGCGCTACTCGCTTTAGCACTCGGCTGTCCCGTTCTGTGAGCTTGTGTGGCCTACCACTTCGCGGCTGAGCCGTTGTTGATCCTAGACGTTTCCACTTCACAATAACAGCAAATACAATTCACTGGGGCAGCTCTAGCAAGGCAGAAATTTGACCAATGACAGTGCCACGTTGATAGTCATTGAGCTCTTTAGTAAGGCCATTCTAGTGCCAATGTTTGTCTATGGAGATTGCATGTCTGTGTGCTCAATTTTATACACCTGTCAGCAACGAATGTGGCTGAAATAGCCAAATCCACTAATTTGAAGGGGTGTCCACATACTTTTGTATATATAGTGTATATTCTATTATTTTTTATCTACACAGTGGCAGAGTCTGGTGAGGTGACAGATGCACCAGAAGATAAATCTGAGGAGAGGAAATCTGCAGAGGAAAATGAAGAGGAGTTAGAGGAGAAGAGGTCTGCATTGCCTCTGCAAGACAGTGCCGAGGCAAAGAAGGAGTGGGAGGAGGAAGAGGAGGAGGATGAGGGGGAGGTGAAACGCAAGGTCGCCGGTGTGAATCACTGGAGCAGAATGAGTGAGCTAGCCCGGAGTTTGCAAACAAAGAAGAGAGCGGGAGAGGAAGAAAAGTTGCAGGAAGTGAAGTCACTGAAGGTCGGAGGTCAACATGAAGTGCCCCATCACTCCAAGGAGGTGGTGGAAGAGGAAGTGGAGGAGAAGAGGAAGGTGGGAGAGGCACGGAAGAGCCCCGAAGTGAAGGAGCTCCAGATGATGGCACGCAGGGAACCGCAGGAGAGGAGAGAGGGAGAGGAGGAAGAAGGGAGCACCAGCAGGAAGACTGAGGTACATTTCCCCCAATTATTAAAATTGGATTAACTATCCCCAAATCCAATGAAATGCAATGGTACCTGTCTATATTAGCATTCTCGCTTAATCCCCTATCAGGAACCACCTCGAGAGGTGCACATTTCTGTTCTTGCCCTGCACTGTTGATTCAACTCGTCAACAAATCAACTAATCACCATGCCATGGATTAGTTGAATCAGGAGCCATATGTATCAAGCGTGTCAAGAGTAGGCGTGCTGATCGAGGATCAGGCCCCCCTTGTCCATGTAATCTTAATCATTGGGCTCTAAAAGGCTAAATTCTATAACATCACTCCTACTCTTAGACGCATGATACATAAGGCCCCTGATGTGTAACTGCTGGGCTACACTGAGAATGCATCGGGAAGAAACCCTGAACTAAACAAGAAACACAACACTCGGTGCTCTGAGAGCCTACCCACTGGGCACACACTGGTTGAATCAACGTTGTTTCCACGTCATTTCAATGAAAGGACTTTGAACCAACGTGTAATAGACGTTGAATTGACATCTGTGCTCAGTGGGTAGGTTCACTACCCACCTCACATCTAATGCTGTATTCTCTTAGTCTACTGTAGTCCACTTTCATATGACACATCACAGTGCATCACTTGAATAGGCTAACAACACAGTTGACATTTGTCTGTCCTTTTGTCACGGTACGCTAGGCTGTCGTTGTCCACTTCATTAAACTCATCCTGTAGAGGAGCCGCTCGGTAGAACGCTGTGTAATGTGTTGGCCCCTGAGGCTTTGTCACACCTTCTTGGCAGATTCAACTTGGTTGTATTAATATTAGTGCACATCGTAGCAAAACTTTTTGCAACCAAAATAAAAAATGTACGTTTCTTATTGGACAAGTTAAGGTAGTCCCTCCCCATTTTGTCTGTTTACTTCTTAGTGAATATGACTGTGGCATACAGCAGTGCAACACCAATTAGAGTCCCTCACTTGTCTAAAAGTAGGAAAAGTGTGCTGGTTCCACCTCAGGAGCCTCTACTACTAACTACAGCAATCGGAACACGCTGGATGGATGGTTCATCCACAGGGCTTTTTGCCGCCTGTGGGCTCTCATATGGGAACACACATATGCACACACACACGCCTATGCAGGTAAGTTTTGGCACAGATACTGGTAAACAAAAATGCCTTGGTTGGCACACGCACACACACGTTGTCCACACAGATATAGCCTCTTAGAGAACGACACATGGCACTCTGGGTAGAGTTGTTTTAAGTGCACTCAGAAGAGGGTAACATTGGGTAATATTGAATAATGACCTCCTCCCTTCACTCCCTCCTTTCCCTTTCTTATCATCACCCTTTGTCATTCCTCTCCCTCTCTTCTAATCTCTACTTCTCTCTCTCATCTCGCTCTTTCACCTCCCTCTTTTCTGTCTGTCTCGTTTCTATCTTCCACTGTTTGCCCATGTTATTCTTTCTTTTCCTCTATTTATCCATTTCTCTGTCTCCCTCCGTTTCTTTATTTCCATTCTATTATTCCCCCTCCTTGTTTTCGACTGATTATTTTCACCCGCTCTCTTCCCTCACCGCATCCCTCTCTTGCTTCCTCTGCCCTCTTCATTTCTCTCTCTATCCATCCCTCAATCCCCTCTCCACCTCTCTTCCCTGTCTCCCTCTATCCATATCTGTAGGACCCAGAGATTGAGAGTCTGGCGGCCATCGAGTCGGAGCTGGAGAGCGTTGCTCAGAAACTCCACGAGCTGAGACGAGGTTGAGATGAGGCTGAGACGACGACGACAACCGCACCTTCCTCCTCTTCCTCCTCCTTAACAGCCAGACCAGAGTTGTGAATTTGAGACGGAGTCCTCCATCTCTCTCGCTCTCTCTCTCTTTTCTATCGAGAGAATACCGGTGTCCGGTCCAGCCTCTTGCGACGAGGCTCTTATGGTCATCAGCCCCTCGGACACAGAAAGGACAGCAACTCCCTATGCCTTGAATCCCCACTCTGTCTCTCTCTCCCTGCTTCAGCTTGATAATAGCCAGCTTTTCATTTGATTTTGACACTGTGCAACCACTTATGTGAAAAATGAAGGCTGATCTAATTGTTATTGTTACCATGCTAAAATAGACGGGGTTGTAGCTACAAGTTTATGTATACGTGTACATGTCAAAGATTCTATGGAGTATTTATAGGATGTTGTACTTGATTTTTATGGCTGTAACTCTAATTATTGAAAAGCCAATGCAATAACTAGACATTTTTAATGAATGACTTGACTATGATTAAATGCTGTATGGAATTTATCTAAGAATACAAATAAATTAGATAGCGTCATCTGGAGATCTTTATGCGTGTGATTCATAATGTCTGCACTGTTAGAGCCTCAATATTCCACATTCTTATTTATTTTTAATTCAGTAGGGAGGAAATAATTAGAGAATGACGTCATTGTTTTGATCTCAAAACAATCTCTAAGTCTGAAGCGTTGATTGCTTTATCCTCAGTGTATTAGGGTAAGTAAGATCCTACATTTTTTGTAAATGTCCCATTGATAAAGTATTTTATTTAACCCAAAAGTGTGTGAGTTATGTGTGCATATCTTAAGTTCGGATTCAGCCTTTCAACACATTCATCATAAAACTTCATTGCCACAGTCAATTTAGGAAACACTGATTTTGAAAACCCATTAATTTTTTTTTAAAGAATTCACCATATTGCTTATGCCTATCCGATCCTTTTAGATATACACATAATGGCCATATTCCTGGGTGACTACATTGCAGATGCCTGCCAGATCTCAGAATGCCTGGATAGGTGTTTAATATAGCAGCTAACCACATCATATGATGCAGCAATCTGATGCCAGACTGAACAGTCAAGGACGTGGCACGCAACTATTGGTTGATGCAATATCTGCTATGTAGTCGACCTGGAACAACACCATATATGTACAGTTGAAGTCAGAAGTTTACATACACTTAGGTTGGAGTCATTAAAACTCATTTTTCAACCACTCCACAAATTTCTTGTTAACAAACTATAGTTATGGCAAGTCGGTTAGGACATCTACTTTGTGCATGACACAAGTCATTTTTCCAACAATTGTTTACAGACAGATCATTTCACTTTTAACTCACTGTATCACAATTCCAGTGGGTCAGAAGTTTACATACACTAAGTTGACTGTGCCTTAAAACAGCTTGGAAAATTCCAGAAAATTATGTCATGGCTTAAAAAGCTTCTGATAGGCTAATTGACATAATTTGAGTCAATTGGAGGTGTACCTGTGGATGTATTTCAAGGCCTACCTTCTCAGTGCCTCTTTGCTTGACATCATGGGAAAATCTAAAGAAATCAGCCAAGATCTCAGAAGAAAAATTGTAGACCTCCACAAGTCTGGTTCATCCTTGGGAGCTATTTCCAAACGCCTGAAGGTACCACGTTCATTTGTACAAACAATAGTATGCAAGTATAAACATCATGGGACCACACAGCCGTCATTCCACTCAGGAAGGAGACACGTTCTGTCTGCTAGAGATGAATGTGCTTTGGTGTGAAAAGTGCAAATCAATTCCAGAACAGCAAATGACCTTGTGAAGATGATGGAGGAAACAGGTACAAAAGTATCTTCATCCACAGTCGAAATGAGTCCTATATACATACAAACATATACACACAGACACATATACACAACTCACACACATACTGTACATACACACAGACTCATATATACACCCACATACATACATATATATATACACCCACTTACATGCATATATATATATATATATATATATATATATATATATATATATATATACACCCACATACATATATATATATACACCCACATACATATACACCCACTTACATACATATACATACGCACACACACACACACACACACACACACACACACACACACACACACACACACACACACACACACACACACACACACACACACACACACACGCACATACACACACACACTCACGCATACATATACACACACATATACATACACACATACATATACACACACACATATATACATATACACACATACATATACACACACACACATATATACACCCACATACATATATATATACATATATAAAAATACACATATACATACATATATATACATACTCACACATATATATACACACACATATATACATACACACATATATACATATAAACACACACATATATACACATACATACATACACACACACTCAAATATACACACATACATACATATATATACACCCACATATATATATATACACACACACACATACATATACACACATATGCCAGCAGCATACCACCCTGCATACCACTGCTGGCTTGTTTCTGAAGCTAAGCAGGGTTGGTCCTGGTCAGTCCCTGGATGGGAGACCAGATGCTGCTGGAAGTGGTGTTGGAGGGCCAGTAGGAGTCACTCTGTCCTCTGGTCTAAAAAATATCCCAATGCCCCAGGGCAGTGATTTGGGACACTGCCCTGTGTAGGGTGCTGTCTTTTGGATGGGATGTTAAACAGGTGTCCTGACTCTCTGAGGTCATTAAAGATCCCATGGCACTTATTGTAAGAGAAGGGGTGTTAACCCCGGTGTCCTGGCTAAAATTCCCAATCTGGCCCTCAAACCATCACGGTCACCTAATAATCCCCAGGTTACAATTGGCTCATTCATCCCCTCTCCCCTGTAACTATTCTCCAGGTTGTTGCTGTAAATGATAATGTGTTCTCAGTCAACTTACCTGGTAAAATAATGTCTATATGTATACACACATATATATGCATACATTACATATACTGTATATATATTCACACACATATACACACACGTGCCTAGGGTTAGCAGAGTTTTTATAGAACATTTTTGCAACACCACACTAGGGATACAGTAGTATTGATTAACACAGATGGTGTGAACCTCAACTGTTTATCTCCGTGGGCGGTAAGCAGGAAACATGAATCATCCAAATAGCACACAGTGTGTTTGACAAATGTTCAACTCTAAATCTCCAACACAGTTTTTCTTCTATGATTCACAGATATGTTTATATAGATTAATAATATTCAGATGTCCATATATGAAATATGTATAGAGGGAGAGAGGAACAGACAGATGGAGACAGACAAAACTGTTCCCTCATTCGCAAAGCACAGTACCTTTATACAATGAGGGTACAAGTTTGCTTCACAGGCATCACCATAGAAACACTAACAAAAGACAATTCAGTGGTTGAAGAAGATGTACAGACAGTATTAGCTACACTGAATCACTGTGCCACACTGCAGAAATCTAGTATTTTAGCAAAAGTGCTGTTGGACTTCACGTTCAATCTTTTATGAGACAGATGGCCTATTCAGCACTGAAGAGCTCATTGACACCATTTTGTTTTGGTCTTCGATCAAGCACTCCCCACTAAGGCGACCAATGACCATTCAGTGTCTATTAAATGGTCCCCTAGACAACTGTGAAGAGGTCGCCTGATTGGAGCGTTTTGGCAAGCGATGGTGTCCTGTGAGGTGAGGCCCCGCCGAAGCAAGGGAGATTGTTGTACATTTCTATTTGAACGTTCTGCTGAGACAAATGTTTTCATGTGCCAAAACAGAACAAAAAAATAACAGAATGGTTACCTGGTGAAGAAGGGTATATAAATAAAATAAAGCAATGGGACTCTTGAACTTCAAAGAGCTTGAAGCTGCATCCCAAATGGCACCCTACTGTCTCTTTGGTGAAATATTGTTTTTGTCATAAACATCTAATTGAGCATTTTGCAGTGTACAAATTATCTTAATTATGTTCCGGTCGTCCGACCAGCCATTCAAAAAACAAATCGGCCCGCAGCTAAATCTAGTTGCCTACCCTTGTTCTAAGGCCCAAAAAAAACATCTATATTATTTCTCTACAGAACTGTACAGTAACTGCCAATTGTGCAAAAATTGGTTAAATCAATATTGTTTCTATGTCATTTCAACCAAAAAACCAACGTGGAAAAATTATTGGATTTGCAAAAAAATATTTTTTGCACCCAACTTTAAACCTAAATCCAATGATATGGTGACATTTTTTGTTGATTTCACGTTTCGTTCACATTAGTTGACAATTCAACGTCTGTGCCCAGTAGGTGCTGTGGCTAGATTACAATATCACACTGCAATTTTCTGTGGGGAGATGGCAATATATTCCTGGAATAATGAGAGCTGGTCAGCTAGACAAATGAATAAAGAGAGGGTTTAAAGGAGGATATTGACTGACACACTGTATCCTTGGCCAAGAATGATTGCTGAGCCAACAGTTTGTGTTTGTGTGTGTGTCTCATCTATTTCAGTCTATTCATCTCAACTTACTCTAGGAAACACAGTCTGTTTTGTAAAACAGGGAAATGGACTAAGGTCTATATTCTGGCACAGTCTTACAGTATATTTCCTTGTGTTTTGGAGATGCCTTCTTAAAACCATTACTTGATGAGTTTTTGCACATCTGCTGCCCTGTAGTTCAGTTTATTGGAGATGTGCACATATATTGCTGAAGGAGTTAGCCAACCCATAGCCCACTGAGTATCTTGGTTGTTGCTGCCTCCATCAGGTGAAATTATTTTGTAACCTAAATCTGTACTGTTGTACTATTTTGTAAACTAAATATATTTACTGTACATTGACAATTCTTAAGTTTTGGAAGATACTTGATTATTTGCCATGAAAACAATAAAAACAAAAAGGTCAAAATATAATAACTGTAAAAAAAAAGAGTAATGAGTTGAGTAGAATCCAATGACATTATTTGCTTATTCTAACTGGTTATTGTTAGAAAACCTTCGACATCACCGATGTGTGTTTTGTATTGTGTGTTTTGTGTGTATGTTTCATGATGTTGTTGTTGATGACTGACGTATTGAAAAGGTCAACCCTCTGGTGTCTCAACACTGCCACTGTGTGGTATGAACATGGTGAGTCCCCCCCAAAAATAAAGTCCTGGATGAACCTGAGCCACTTGTGTGGGTTGTAGACTCCGTCTCATGCTACCACTAGAGTGAGAGCACCGCCAGCATTCAAAAGTGACCAAAACATCAGCCAGGAAGCATAGGAACTGAGAAGTGGTCTGTGGTCACCACCTGCAGAATCACTCCTGTTTTGGGGGGTGTCTTGCTAATTGCCTATAATTTCCACCTTTTGTCTATTCCATTTGCACAACAGCATGTGAAATTTATTGTCAATCAGTGTTGCTTCCTAAGTGGACAGTTTGATTTCACAGAAGTGTGATTGACTTGGAGTTACATTGTGTTGTTTAAGTGTTCCCTTTATTTTTTTGAGCAGTGTATATTTTTTTTATGCAAACAGTGCCCTTGGGGTGCTTACGTAGGTGATTTCTGAAATGCAGAGCTTATTGATAAGAACATATTTTTTTTGTGTGCTAATTTGTTAACTGCCCATAATTGAAAACTTTGTTGGAAGCATTTCAATTTGGACATGTCCATATACACAGTTTATTAGGTACACCACCCCGGTCACATAAATGGTTTGCTCCTACAGACATATAGCTTAAAGTAGGCAGACAGACATCGAGGCATTCAGTTACCGTTCGATTGAGCATCATTGGTAAGGCAAGGAATGGTAAAACATATTACTGTATAATTGAACGTGCTGAATAGCCAACTGTGTCAGTTCTTTGATATATTTCTATAGGCAATACTCTGTACATTACATCATCCGAAAGCCCTTGGTTTAGATCACAAGCACCCCAAAGTCGATATTCATATATTTAATATTTCGCTGTTGTTTCAGGGAAATGACTCTTCAGGTCCAAAATCACAAAACTACCATTAATATACATGTAGGTAAAAATAGTGAACATATTTAACACAGTGGTGTTATTGTGTCACTCAGCACACCAACAATGTCATCACAGGTTATGTGCAGGGGGTTGTAAGTGGGGCCTGGTCTAACCGCTACCTTCTTGGCACTTAATGTAACTCTGGGACCATATTCAAAAATAGTCTCAGAGTAGGAGGGTAGATCTAGGATACCGTCCTAGATCTATCCAAATAAACCTTTTCATTATGATCTAATGGCAAAACCGATCCTATATCAGCTCTCCCACTCTGAAAGTATGTGTGTATACAGGCCCTGAAAGGACTGCAGTTGTTTGAGCAATATGGTACTGTAATTCATCCAAATTATTGTGGGAAGCTTGTGGATGGCTACCTGAAACATTTGACCCAAGTTAAACAATTTAAAGGCAATACTACAAAATACTAAATTGAGTGTATGTAAACGTCTGACCCACTGGGAATGTGATGAAATAAATAAAAGCTGAAATAAATCATTCTCTCTACTATTATTCTGACATTTCACATTCTTAAAATCAAGTGGTGATCCTAACTGACCAAAGACAGGGAATTTTTACTAGGACTAAATGTCAGGAATTGTGAAAAACTGAGTTTAAATGTATTTGGCTAAGGTGTATGTAAACTTCCGACTTCAACTGTACCATAATACATTAAGGTCCCATTTCTATACCACCACCAATTATGGCTGGGGACAAGCAAAAGTAGTATTGTGGAAAGTTGTTCCCCATGCAACACAAATCTCACGAAACCATTAAAGACTTTCTGGTGCACATTTGTTTGTCTTCCTTGATTTATTAGCTCAGTTTTTTGAAACAAATATGTCCATATTGATCATTTATACAACATACACATTTTGTTCAATAGCATACATCAGGAAATTAGTTACAAACAGTAATCTCACATTTCAAGTTGGAACTTTTAATTTACCCAAATGGATCTTTACTTGGTTCTTCTTTAATAAATGTAAGTCCCCAAAGCTAATTTAGCAAATTTGTTATAGAAATTGATCTATGCTGCAGTCACAGCATTTTAACAAGTAATAAACCAGCAAGGCCTAGATTCAATCAAATCAGCGATAACCGGCAAACTGCATAGCATATCATTGTTTTTGTTTAGGTGGTGTCATAGGTGTCACAGTGCAACGGTGTTGGAGGTGTTAAATCCGTGGCCACACCCATCCCACAGAATGAGAAAGTGTAGGCTATATAGAAATAATGACAGTGAAATTGAAAATCATTCAACAAAATAATGATTTAATTCAGCCTAATCGAGGTGTAGATAACACACAAACCCATGGAAAAATTTGCAACACGGCTGCATGGGATTTCTACAAATCCCATCCCAAGGAGTATCCAAAAGCAATGTACACGATCTGTATAACGCCGGGAGCAGCTTGCCGATTTGACTGAACCAACGCAGTTACACATCCAACTTCGCTTAAACAAAAACAATTAAGGCGGCTCTGATTAAATCTAGCCCTTAGTTGACATTTATTCTGGATTTTACAGAGTAGTATACTAATTATGTTCTGTCCTGAAAGATAAAAATATACACAGAGTATACAATACATTAAGAACAACTGCTCTTTACATGACAGACTGACCAGGTGAAAGCTATGATCTCTTATTGATGTTAGGATTTTCACCCCTTATTGAAGTTCAGATTTTCAAGCCTCGAGACAGTTGAGACAAGGATTGTGTGTGTGTGCCATTCAGAGGGTGAATGGGCAACAAGAGATTTAAGTGCCTTTGAACGGTGTATGGTAGTAGGTGTCAGGCACACCGGTTTGTGTCGAGAACTGCAAAGCTGCTGGGTTTTTCCACACTCAACAGTTTCCAACAGTTTCCCGTGTGTATGAAGAATGGTCCACCACCCAAAATACATCCAGCCAAGTTGACAACTGTGGGAAGTATGAGTCAACATTGACACCTTATAGAGTCCATGCCCCCGACAAATTGAGGCTGTTCTGAGGACAAGAGGGGTGGGAGGGGGACTCAATATTAGTAGTTCTTAATGTTTGTGCATTCAAGGTATATTCACAATATACTATATAATAAATTATCATATACGTATCTCGAAGATCAGACTAACACACACACACAATTAAATTAAGGCTGCTGGGTCCCTTTGCCCTCCCCTACAGGAGAGCATGACCATCACGGCTCAGTAGGAACCTATAGACACATTTGACAAAGTCATTGATATGACAGAGATCCGATAGCAGGGATGTGATTACAGTAAACCAGTGGATCAAAACAAATTGGAACCACTGAATTCATTAAAAAAAATATATCTTCCTTCTCAGCACTAAAGGAAAAGGAAATGTTTGCGCTTGTGAGCGTGTCTTAAAGTCCTGTTCCAGTCTTTTCACCTCATTGAACACCTGATTTACTTAGGCACATCTCAAGGTGATCCAGGTACGATTATGACGTGACAAGTGGGATGGGGGGGGGGGGGGGGGGGGGGGTTGGGGTTCCTCTTTGTTCTCTATTGCTCCTTTATTGTTCCTCAAGCAATGACATCAGAACACCTCCTTGAATGGCCTACTCCTTGAAGTTTACAGTTGTCTAAAAAACATTTTGCTCACAACATTTTTACTCTCAAGTGGGTGTACATTACTTGAGCTATTGCTTTTCAACAGGAAAAGTTCAAATATCACTGGAAGGACATCTTTATAGTATTTATGGTTGTGAAATAAATGATTGTAGTGATAGTGACTGAAGTAGTAATGGTAGTGACTGGTTATAGTTGAAAAGTTGGTAGATGGAACGACTGATTGATTGGACAGCCTGAACATGTTGGTTTGGATCTAGTTTGAATCGTTCAAGAGTTACTATTACTGTTGGTGGGTTATTAAAATGCCAATTTGACATTTTTGAATTGCTATAGTTTAAACAAATTCTGAAAATGTCAGTTTTAATGTTGTTTGTAGCTGAAATGGTTAAAGAGCAGTAGCATTTAAAATGTCTACCACTGTTTTCTTATGGTTGGCATTGAATCCATGCATTTATGCACATTTTAGCAACGTAAAATAGTTTATAAAACCTGAATGTTTTAAAGTTAGTCTTGTAGCGTAATTGGCCAAGGACCATTTTGAATAGCTAACACTGTATTCCTATGGTTCTCATTGAAACCCATGTTAAATTTATGCTAGTTTTAAATGGTTATAGGTCAAAAGTAGTATAACAAATCTGAATTCAAGCAATGTAAGTTGGGTCAGTGTGAACATCAAAGTTGGTTTGGTGTTGATAGCTTCAAAACAGCGAAAGTGATGAGTCTAGAATATTGACGCCTAGACCATCTTTTTGCCATTGAAATGCATTGTAGATCATTTTAAATATTGTTGTAGTTCAAAAGTATATAATGCTATCAAAAAGATTCTCAAACAACGTAATTTGAGTTAGTCTGCACATTTGGAAGTCGGTTTCGTGTTAATAGCTTAAATCATTTAAGCACTATATTGAGGGGAATAAATAGAATAACTAGAAAAGGACATTTACTGAAGTAAACGTGGTGTGCTTGCTAATATTGAATATTTATGGTTGTGAAATAGTTGTATTAATGGCAGTAGTAGGGTTTTCATAGGCTGTGTTAGTTATAGTGACTTATTTTGGGGTGGTTTGTAGGTGTGGAGTTATTATAGTGGGCTAGTATAGTAGGCTAGAGTGAGTTCCACGTCATCATAAGCCCTAAGGTGTTTTTAAGCTCTTCAAAATGTTTTTGTTTGAACATTCTGAAAGTTGTGGTAGTGATTTCAGTTAAGAATGTTGAAGCCCGCATTCCACCATTGAAATGGATGGGGATACAACAGGCTTTATAGTTTATGAGGTAGGAATGGTAGCAAAAAGCTCTATAGAAGCCATTTAAGTTAAGTCAGTCGGCATGTCAACATTGGGGTGGTGGTTGTAGCTGAAACGGATCAAGAGCAGTGGTGAATCCACATTTTGCCTTTAACCATTTTTAAAATTTGCTTCATAGTTAAAAAAAAATTGACGAGCAATCTACGTTGAGTCAGCGTGTACAAGTCAACGTTGGTTTGGTGTTTGTAGCTTTAACGGTTCAAGAGCAATCGCGAATCCAAATACTTCACAGGGGTGGGCAGGCGTGGAGATGGGTGGGCATGAGGATAGGGACAACCAAGGGGTTTTGGGTATTCGGCTTCACTTTGTATAAAATGTATGCTTTAAAATAAACTTTCCATTCAAGCCTATGGCGCTTTTATGCACATGTAAAACAGTTATAGCTCAAAAAGAATAAATGGTATCTTAAAGTAGTTCTAGTTTAAGCGGTGGAAGACTAGTTACGACCGGAATTCCATTGGGATTTATGCAAATACGGTTGTAGTGTGAAAAGTATTAGTAGTATCAAAACGTATACTTTTTTTCAAGCAACCTGAGCAGTGGCTGTCTGGACGTTTTAAAAGTTGTTTTGGTGTTGGTAGTTTTGGCACTAAAAGGTTCCAGCGGAATAATAAGTATGACCAGTTTCTAAAGTTGTGTTTTGCTTTAAGCAAGCACACGTAAGTCTATGTAAGAAATCCAGAGTGGTCTTGCCTTCTGCAAGCACACTAATATTAAGAATATGTAAGAAATCTTGTGGTCTTGCCCTCAGCAAGCACATTAATTAGTAACTACCAAAATAATTGAAACACTTGAGTAAATGAAGGATACAAAGTATATTGAAAGCAGGTGTTTCCACACAGGCGTGGTTCCTGAGTTAATTAAATAATTAACATCCCATCCTGTTTAGGGTCATGTATAAAAATACTGGGCAGGCCATTATTTTGGCTACCCTGGCTATGGCCCCATTGGATGACAATGCCCCCATCCACAGGGCACGAGTGGTCACTGAATGGTTTGATGAGCATGACATTGAGCTAAACCATATGCCATGGACAGCTCAGTCACCAGATCTCAACCCAATTGAACACTTATGGGATATTCTGTAGTGGCGCCTGAGAGCGTTTTCCACCACCAATAAAACACCAAATGATGGAGTTCCAGACACGTGAAGAATCTATGCCAGTGCTCTCCAACCCTGTTCCCGTAGAGCTACCTTCCTGTTGTAACTAACCTGATTCAGTTTATTATCCAGCTAATTACTAGAATCAGGTGTGCTAGATTAGGGTTGGAGAGAACCTACAGGACGGTAGCTCTCCAGGAACAGGGGTGGAGAACCCTGATCTATGCCAAGATGCATTGAAGCTTTTCGGGAAAATGATTGACACCCTTGATAAAGATAAGCAAAAATTACAACAAAAATAAAGAGCTCTATTTTCATGTATTTCCAAAAGTGTAAATGTCTGGAGTTTGCTAAATGGCATTGGCACTTGGATTGAAACCGGTGCCATGGTCAGATTACATTTAAAAAGATGACTTAAACAATCTCTTTCTGATCAACTGTATAATATAACACAAAAATGGAGCATACAATGTAGCTCAGTAATTTTATTATTTATTTGATCGTCATTTTCTTCTCATCTTTATCAAGGGTGTCAATTTCGGACCCCACTGTATTACATACAACATCTTGTTCTTCACTACTAGGGGCTGGGCATTATTGCGAGGAGGCTTTGGTGGGGATGGCAGACACACAATGTTGTTGGAAGTTGGCTGAAACTTCAGAGTCGCACCCCAGTCCCTGATTGCCTCCCCTCTTGACGCAGTCTCCCTCTACGATCCAGGTGCTGGCCTCGTTTCCCAGAAGCATGCAGGGTTTCCCACAGTCGGCCAGGGCTGCGGCGGGGGGCTGTCCCCCGACCACGCTGGTCCTCTCAAAGGCCCGCTCCTGGAGAACACTTGTGAGATGACTCAGTAGGTCGTCAAAGAACTCTGGGACTCCCTCATAACCTGAATAATAGAAAAGTTCATTTTTATAGAAATACCATTAAATAATATGATTTTTTAAAAGATGGGCAGCAGATTTACAAACTTAGATGTTTCATAAAAAGGGCACAAGATCCATACAAATACAGGCATTCACAAAAATACATCACAACAAACGTAACTATGTAGAAAGGTAACTGTACATGAAGTAAGATTTTGACTTGCTTCAAGCTCTTTAAAAGTATCTGTGGTAGTTGAAGACATTTAAAACCTATTACTTAAGTGAAGCAGTGAAATATAGTCAAAGTTAAATATATAAAAAAATCTGGTCTGATTTCTTTGATAGTCTACTACATCAACCCTTATTACTTTGGAGTTTGGTAGTAGTAGACAAGTCAACCAGATGTAAATCAAAACAAGATTTTGAAATGACATCTGTGCCCAGTGGGAAGTTGCCCAGAAGTGCTAGTAGCAGTACATTGCAGTAATAATAAACGTTTTAGATAGGTAGGCCATGGGTTGGCTATTGTTTGACTAGTGAGTGTTGGGTTTGTTATATTGGGTTAGTTTAGTGTGTTGGGTTGAGCTGTGGGCAATGAGATTGAGGCTGTAACCTCATAAATATCTTGGATTTTTTTAATTTTTAAATTGAATATTCAACAACTTACAAAATAATTGAAGCTAAAGATGGGATTTTATTTTAGGAATAAGGCCTGTTTTTCTTTTTAAAGCCAAGAGGTGGCTAGAATCAGCTACATTTATGCCTATACTAGACTATGGTGTGGCAGGTAGAAACGAATGGTTAGCTTGCTTTGCAGTGAGCCAGCCGAGATAGTCCAAGCCTTGCATTATGGGCTAGCCGAGTCACACTAGCTAGCTAACCGGAGGGGTGACCAAGAGGTAGAATACATTTCTACACCAGCAATACCACAATACCGTGATGCAGGTAGGATTGCATGGTTAGCTTGCCTTGTAGCAAACTAGCAGAGCTAGCTTAAAAGAAAAATTCACAAAAACTGTTTTAGTCTATTGTTGATATAGTCCCACATTTTTTGCATGTCAGCAATCAAGTTGTACAACTTTCAAAATACTGAAATCTGTCCCGTATGATGCATTTTCGCATTATATGATGCATGTTAGTTACCATGTACCTGCCAAACAAATACTTAGCATGTGGTTATATACAGTATACCTTAAGATCTGCTTAATGACTTCGATATCTTTCAAAGCCTGCCCTCTGGAATTAAAAGGGGCAATCTGAAATTGGTGGAAACACAGATATGAGTTTGATCTCATGAATGAGCAATCATTGCATCCACAGCTCAGTCTATGAATCTGAGAGTGGTTATGTTTCTCCAGCTGCAGACAAGCTGTCGACCACCAGCAAAAGTGGCGTGGGGTTTGCTTTGTTGTTGTTGTTTGAATCCCAGAGTGTTCCTTTAAAACCTTGTGTCATACAATTTCAGATAACATGGTGTAACTTCTATTATCCATTACCAAATGCTTCCAGTTAGAGCAGTACTGCCCCCCCACTAAAGACAAAATTATTTGAATGTTTTTTTTTTTGTGTACATTTTTTACAGGAAATTAATTTTAAGAAGTTCCCAAAAAACAGTGTTAGCAAGTGAGAACCACAATAGGGCTGCTTGCAAGATATCATTAATTTGCATTTCCCAATGTGTATGCATCTGAAATGGTCAGTAAATTATGAAAATATATTTTTAGAGACATTTACAGGAAAGTATAAATATAGCAAATCATAGTAAGATATTTTCACAGGACTAAACATGGGGATCTTGTTTAATAAAGAAATAAACCAATTCTATTTTCAACAATATTTAGTTCAAAGACTAAACATGTATTTGAATGTTAATTCATGACCTTATTTTTTTCACTCTTGAAGCTATTCACTCCCTGGTAGAAAAAATTTATTCTACGTTTTTGTCTAAGTTGTTGGGAAAGTGGTAAAAGTAGCTGATGTGTCAAAATAACAATACATTTTTTACAGTGAATAGAAAGTTGGAAGTCATGGGAGTTTAACAATGGGAGTTTAATAGCTTCAATATTCTCCAAATAGTATGCAAACACACTGGTCCTGATCAGTCTACACGTTTTAAAGTTTAAATGGCATTTCTAGCTTAAACTGTGTAAGAGAAGCATTTCAAAGAATAACTACATGTATAATAAGTCAGAAATAAGTTATACATTAAAGTGTGGCTGCTGTCACAAGACATTAACAAAAAAACGAAGATGGTTAAGAATAAAACAACATTGGTTAGGTTTGGCATATGTGAGTATAACTTTTCAGTTTATGAATTCTCTTCATTTAAAATGGTAGAACTTGACTTTAATGGACCACAACTGCTTCCTACGCCATCTGATTTTTGAACACCATAGCTGCAGCTTGAAATAGGTCCATTGAATGACACCACCACCCCCACCGCACCCTGTGGAAACATGAGAATGGCACCTACCTGGAAATGCGTTGATGTCAATGACTGCATGCTGCCCTGTCTGGTTGCTGATGATTATGTCGATGCCAAACAGGGACACATCCAGTGCGCGCCGCAGACACCTAGAGATCTCCCTGATGACGTCGTCGACAGGCACCCTGGACACCCCCTCCACATTGTCCCTCTACACACCATACAGACAAATCAAAAGATGGACGGAAAGACAGACACATTGTAAAAAAAGAAAAAGAGGGAAAGTTGACAAAATCAATTCTGGTTATGCTGTTAGTACCAACACAAATTGGCGATAGATCGACAGACGGGTCAGTTCTGTGAATGCCGTTGTACCAATTAAGAGACACTTGGGGGAAAAAATGAATATATAGCAAGGCCCTGACAAAGCAAGAAAAAAACGATTAAAAAATAAATATTGCCCGTATTTTGTCAATCAAAATGCCTGTGCACATTTTCAGAATAGGCTTTCACTTACAGAATTCAGGTCGGAAGCACACTCTGGCTTGGACACATCATGACTGTGGAAAAAAATGGGTTTTCTCTCTGGAAAACAGAAACCAGGCAGTTGACTAGGTTTGTAAAAAAGACACTAATGAAGTCACAGAGCAGCCACATTAAATTAAAGTTGCGACACGTAACATTTTAGCCACACATTCAATTTCTTCAGTTAAGGGCACTGCTAAGAAACACCTAAAATGGCTTAGTTCTGCTTTTTACCTGATCATAATCCCCCAAATATCAGTTGCAAGAACGGGAAGTTTTGTATTGCTAATGTCTTTGCTATCGTCATCCTCGTAAATGAGGCCCAATTGTAATTCAGTAAGTTGTATACACACATCAGATGTATCGTCTAGTTGCCAAATTGCTAATTTGCAGTAAAAATGCTAAATTAGCCGTGTCACACTGTATTCTAAAAAGTATGTTTCACTCCTGTGGATTTATATTCCTTTGATACTACTGGTATGCAATTGACAGTTGGGGCTAGTTGCAGGTGGAAATGTTACATATTACAGTTTCCCAATGTGGACATTGCAAAAAGTACAGTACACATTTGACCTCTTAATGCTAATTTCTGATAGAGTAGAAAATAAAAGTCTCTACTAAAATGACTAGCTCTCGCAATTAAAAATACAATGTCCTGTCGGTCTTTAAGACTAACACACCTGATTCAACTACTCAAGGGCTATTGGTGGTCCACCAAGTGATAGTTCACTTTTTAAAGTTTCAGTTCATTTCCTACTTCCATAAGGAAGCGGTTTTCAAATCTCTCCTCGGGGACTCCCAGCCATAACATGTATTTGAACTATTTAAAGGGCTAGCACACCTGATTCAACTTGTCAACTAATTATCAGGACCTTGATTCGGTAAAATCAGTTACCTGAATTAGTACAGGGCTAAAACAAAATTGAGAATTGTCTGGGGCTCCAAGGAGAGATTTGAAAACCGCTTCCTTATGGAAGCTGGAAATGAACTGAAACTTTAAAAAGTGAACTCACTTGGCCCTGCCCTAGGGTCTTGTTGTAAACTGCAAAATAAAAAAAGAGGGATATTAACTCTAAGCAGAAGGATGTTTTTTGTGTGGCAGTTTAGCATTAGCACAGCAGGGGGCAGAAATGTCCATGCAGATTCAATAAAAGTCTGATCCACTCTGACTGTACTCCTGTGAGTGACTCACATGCTAATGAATACCTTGCTCAGTGAGCCAGGGAAATTTAACCTATACACAAACACGGGATGGGCACAAACATTGACACAAAGCAGGGAATTGTTTGGGAATGCATCAGCAGTGCTTTGCGTCAAACAGAGCAACTCGGAAATCCCATTAACGGTCATTTAACTTGGCATGTGGCACCATGCCGTGCTTAAACAGAGGACATGTTTATAAACGGTGGTAAATCAAGTGTCTTTATAAGGTAATGTGCCAGTTTACAGTGGTCTCTAAGAAACGGGGCAATTCTGAAGTGGCACCTACTCCCTATAAAGTGCACTGACTCTGGTTAAAAGTAATGCATGAGAATAGGGTGCTATTTCAGATGCAAACTGTGATAAGCCGGTGAGGGGACTTAGCGTCCACTTCAACTCAGACACCATCTGTGCTTTTAACACTTTTCTAAATCAAAAACACACAATTGAAACATGCTCTATACTCAGACATTTGAAATGGGACAAGCTCAAGTCGGGTTAGAATAGGGCAGGGTTGGGCTAAATGGATCTGCTAGGAGTTCAGGTAAGGGGGCTTGAGTAGACTCAGTATCTGGCTTGGGCAGTCTATATACAGTCTACACTGTCTACTGGGGTATTTCAAAATAGCGACAGTATAATTTTCAATAAGGTAAAACAAACAAAAAAACATTTCTTAGGTATAACTATAAGAAATCTAAGATGTGTCAAATAAATTATATGCAGCTCAGGGCTCCAGCTATGCATTTAGTTAGCTAACTTGCTAGCCTAGTGGCTCGATGTCAAGCTCAGCAGAGGCATTCAACCCTCTTCTGGATCAAGATCCCTGTTGCCTAAATTGTTTTGTGATTTTTGTTGAAATAGCGCCCCTTGTGTGCACATTTGGTAATACAGTATACCCCAGAAATGGTATGATGGTTTGAAAATCTGGGTACCGCCCAACCCTATGGCCTAACCCCCCCCCCCCCCCCCCCCCAAAAAAAAGTAGCCCTAACTCCTACGTACTTCATGTAGATTTGAAAAGATTGAATAGGTATAAGAAACATGGGAATAGGGTGAAATGTTCATGTACCATTTTAGTGTATAGGAGGCAGGGGCTATGTGTTGTAAGCTGTTGGTAATGAGTACATCTTGAAGCTGGGAATTGGGTATATCTGACCTGCAGGTCCAGAAGGGAAGTTTCTGATAGAAGGCCTCTCTACCACGTAGTAGGCCTCTCCCACCACATACACCTTGTAGAGTACAGCATCGTGGTTAATGAAGTTCTGGATCACACACGGGGGCTTAACATCCTTCAGGTCCTCCTCACTGAAGATGATGGCCATCTATTGGGGGGGGGGGGGATAACATGCAAGACTCGTTCATTCAACGTCATCTATCCTCCCTTGTTATCCCTCAGTAGATTCTACCCATCATTGAACTGACAGTCTGACCTCATTCAGCTATACTCAAATTGTATGAGTCTTCTCTGAAATACATAGATTTTGATTGAGCCATATCTGGAGTGTCAGATGAGTGAGGTTTGTACTTTTGGGACTATTCCATTAGTTTAATGCACCAGCCAAGTTAAACGATTTGAAAGATCCTCAAAACCAATTGTCAAAAATATAATAACCATTTTTGTGCAATAACTAAAAATGTTCTGCCACTATCTCAATAAAATGATCAGTGCCGCAATGTTTCCCCACCAGATAGAGGAAACTAATACCCAATATCCTCTTTGGTGTTTTGTGATTTTGTTTTGAGGTTTCATTTTTGGTAGAAATCTACGCAAAAAAGGTGTGGACAATCCAATGTCTAGTGATTCTTTTACAATCCACACATATTCTGAACCACTATTCTATCACAACCATTTTAACAGAATAGCCTGTCAACCCAACCTATTTTTATGACCAAGGCGAGTCTAAGTACACAATGACAAAGCACATGACTACCTCACTGTAGGCTTACTCAGACCCAACTCGTAATGCCATCACTCATTAGTGACATTATGGTCTTGAAATTCCCTTTAGGTCAATATTGCTAAAAGCTTTCACAAGAGTAAGTAGTGATTGTGAGGGGAGTTAACATAAGGACAGGATGAAGTCAGGGTTGGGGCAAATTTCATTTAAATTAAGTCAATGCAGGCACAAATGGGATATTGTAATAAAAAATGTAAAAAACTCTTACCTCATGGGAGTTGGAGTTTGGAGTTTTACAAACTGTGGTGAAAAGATTAGGACGTCATTCTATTCAGTGAAGCAAAGTTCTGAAAATTAAGCTAGACTTGAATCTTTTTAGAAGAGACCCTGTAGAAGTCTCCAGAAATATTCTGGTAACCAAACATGTAGAGAACATGATCTTACGTACTGAAAGGGAAGGTAATGCCATGTTTCTGGATGTGTTCGAGAGTGTCGGTTCCACACTCACTCCTTAGAACCATGAAGGGAGGAGAGCAGATCCTTTCATCTAGAGGAAATAGGGAGAGAAAGATATTGTTATTCTATCCTTGCCATCACTAAACTGTTTACTATAATCATGCATATTTGTATAAATTCCTTAATAATGTAAGTACGTAGAAATGGAAAGAGATCTATTTAAAAAAGTGTGTGTGTAAATACGACTACATACCTGAGCGTCATAAAATCATAAACAGTTTGATAACTTGTTATAGCACAGACACAACGTGAAGGAAAAAAATAGGGGGAGTGAAACTAAGTTGAAAAAAGTCTTAACTAAACTCTTGAAAGCTAGGGGGCAGAATGTTTATGTTTGTAAAAATAACGTTCCCATTGTAAGCTGCCTATTTCTCAGGTCCAGATGCTAGAATATGCATATAATTGATAGAGTAGGATAGAAAACACTCTAAATTTTCCAAAACTGACAAAATATTGTCTGTGAGTATAACAGAACTGATTTTGCAGGCGAAAACTTGAAGAAATCCAACCTGGAAGTGACTTCTATTTAGAAAAATCACTGTTCCATTGCTTGCCTTTCGTCCATTTAAAAGGGATATCAACAGATTCCTTTTCCTGTGGCTTCCTCAGGGCGTGAACAGTCTTTAGACATAGTTTCAAGCTTTTATTTTGAAAAATTAGCGAGATTTATCAAAACGCGTCAGTGGATAGGCGGATGTCCCTCCATTAGTTGTTGCGCCAGACACTCGTTGCTCGACATTTTCTTTCTCTCCAGTATTGAATAGTTTACAGTCCGGTTGAAATATTATCGATTATTGATGTTAAAAACAACCTGAGGATTGATTATTAAAAACGTTTGACATTTTTTTACGACCTTTACGGACACTTATATGGAATTTCCGTCAAGCCTTGATGACTTGCCTAAGGCTGTGGAATACTGAACATAACGCGCCAAACAAATGGAGGTATTTTGATATAAAAAAAATCTATATCGAACAAAAGGAACATTTATTGTATAACTGAGTCTCGTGAGTGCAAACATCCGAAGATCAAAGGTAAGCGATTCATTTTATTGCTTTTCTGGCTTTCGTGACCATTCTACATGGCTGCTAAGTGTTCTTACTGTTTTGTCTAGTGATCGATAAACTCACAAACGCTTGGATTGCTTTCGCTGTAAAGAATATTTATTTTCAAAATCTGACACGATAGGTGGATTAACAACAAACTAAGCTGTGTTTTGGTATATTTTTTTTATTTGGCGCTCTGCAATTCAGCGGTTGTTTACGAAAATGATCCCGATTCTAAAGAGATCCGTGTGTCAAGAAGTTAATCAGTTAGAGAAGATGTAACAATCCTTTGCTGTGCTATGCGTTTAACCATGTGCTTGTCTGTTGGAGTTGAGACGGCGTGAAAACAATTACTTTAAAATCACACTAAAAAGGTCAACTGCTACAGCGCTTTAGCTCTCTCCAAGATCTCCTCTTCCTTCTAAGGTATCAAGGGAGCTGTTCAGCTGTGATGGCTTCGAGTCCCGCCATCTTTGGTGCAGCTGTTTCTAGCAGAGCATGCAAAAAGTCTGCTTGCTTTGCAACATTTTCACTCTTTGTGGTTTGTCTAACCGGTCTCTCTGTCTCCATCAACCCTTTCATTCTCAGTTGAGGTTGTAATCTCTCCTCTCCCTCCATACCTCTCTCCCCCAGTCCCTCCCACTCTCTCCCCATAACTATTTTCCTTTATCTCTTTCTCTCTCTCATTATGCTCCTCTGGCGTCATCTAGGCGTCCAGTGGTATGTTTACATTTGCTCACCGTGACCCTCGATCTCTGTTTCAGTATGTGTTTTTATAAGCCAGGGACAGGCGGTGGAGCACCTCTTAGCAAGGACGCCATGGCTACAAGCCATGTCACACAGCCATGCAAAGACCCCAAGACATACGAGGGCCTTGGGGCAGAGCGCACTCACAAACACTAGCCTCGTTCACATTACCTATTAGCACTCCGATCATTGCGCCGGATGTCATGCCTTTCAAAAATGGGGACATCCACAACGGATTGGAAAGCAACGCCCCCTTGCGGTTGAAGGCTCCGTTGCGAGACGAACGCCACATACTTTGACATTTTTCTAACTTTGCATCATCTTCAGTCCAGCCAGAGTCTGACGAAGAACAGAAAGTTACCAAACCACAGAAGATTAAAATATGGTTTTCGGTGATGGCTTTATGGGATAGCTAGCAACTTGCAAACAGTTAACCATTCCTATAAGTGAGTACTATTTTAAATCGTAACTTGAAATACACATTGGCTGTCATGCCAATTATATGACTGTTGCCTCCTGTTTAAGTTTGTGCAGATAATGACTCTTTTTAATTGGAGGTCGCTAGCTACAATGGCATCTTCAACCTAACTAGCTAGCAGCTCGGCAGTGCAAGCTAGCTTGACTTGCTATAAAGTTAGGAAAACAAGTTTATGAAAAACTAAACAAATCATGTTTTATTTTCACTGGAAACAATATATTTATCCTGTCTTGATTGATAAGGTCATATTTTGCAATCCCCAAAATAAATGCAATCTATGACGAGAGACCGGCTCTCCATCTTGCGTTACAAACATTACACTTATCCGTAAAGATTACGTACGGCTTAATTAAATGTCATGATGGAAACGGGGCAACAGATACACCACTATGCAGACAGACACAGAAAGATTGCACTCTCACTCTGAGATTTATATCTATGTGTCTTGCTAGCTGTCACTCAAAAGGGGCTGAAGCTCATTGGCTGAAACTCAAATTGTTAGGGGACTGTACCATGTGGAATAAATGTAGGGGAAATGGTGCCACACAGCTTCCAGAAAACAGTCACTTTCAAACTAGGGATTTCTTGGCTAACTGAGGTAGATAAAACAGTAAATTCTGCTCGTAGATCATACTAGTCACCAAAGTACCGGAGAGTCTTTAAAGGGTTCATGTAAGAAGATAGTCTTCCATCCCCACAATCCACAAGGTTCCCAATTATCGACCATTTAATTTTTTATTTATTTTACCGTTATTTTACCAGGTAAGTTGACTGAGAACACGTTCTCATTTGCAGCAACGACCTGGGGAATAGTTACAGGGGAGAGGAGGTGGATGAATGAGCCAATTGTAAACTGGGGATTATTAGGTGACCGTGATGGTTTGAGGGCCAGATTGGGAATTTAGCCAGGACACCGGGGTAAACACCCCTACTCTTACGATAAGTGCCATGGGATCTTTAATGACCTCAGAGAGTCAGGACACCCGTTTAACGTCCCATCCGAAAGACGGCACCCTACACAGGGCAGTGTCCCCAATCACTGCCCTGGGGCATTGGGATATTTTTTAGACCAGAGGAAAGAGTGCCTCCTACTGGCCCTCCAACACCACTTCCAGCAGCATCTGGTCTCCCATCCAGGGACTGACCAGGACCAACCCTGCTTAGCTTCAGAAGCAAGCCAGTAGTGGTATGCTGGATTAAGTGCCCCATCTTGAAAACTTGACTGCTGACATTTTGGCACAACAGTGGACATATTTTTTGCACACTTCGAGCATTTATTTGAGCCCCGGAGTATCATATTGGCGGGTTTAATTACCAAATCATATTGGCGGGTTTAATTACCTGACTCCAGATTAAATAACCTCTACTACCCATTTTAGAAATATAAGGCGACATATATATGATCCCTTTCAAACAGCCCCTTATTTACATGTATACCCCTTATACATATAACTGGCAAATTGGGAAGCGTGGGGTGTGTTAAACCATGGGGCTGTTTGCATTTCAAATTAGGGAAGTGTTACAGAATGGAAGTGTTAATTAATGTACCTGTAAAAAAAGCAGATAACCATTCACACAGACCCAAAACCTGTTTTTTGTTACAAGGTCTGTGAAAATGCAGGAATCATGACTAGGTATTGATGGGATTTAATTTAACATGTTTCTTACCCCCTAATAAAGAGCTCTATTTGCCAATGCCGTTTATCAAACTCCAGGCGTTCACATTTGTCGGTTGCTCTCATAACCTTTTATTCTGGCAACCCTTCCAAATAACGTATTGGCATGGAGGTGGAGTCTAATTGTAGATTTTCGTGTCTCCAAAGTTCTGAAATTATCCAACTTTGGCTCCTGGAATTTTCCTTGCTTCCCAAACAATCTTCCTCACTGAGCGTGCGGACAAGATACACTTGCATCCAATGCCAGGTAATTTTACCACTGATCCAGTTGTTTTAGATCGCTTAATTTTTGCGTGTATAAAGTGTATAAATCAAGCAATGGGTACCCAAAAATGGCTAAATAAAATAAAAGGTCAACAACCATGTCACTTTTCGTTTGTGAGTTCTTTCCCCATTCCCCATTGTGATGGATGACCAAAAGGATTTTACTTAAGTGTTACCTAATTTTTATAGCCCAGTGAAACAGGAAACCATGGAATACCACCATACAGTTCCTTAAAATGAGAATAACTTCCAAGTAGCATTTTTATGCAAATTTAATTGTTTGATTTTAGTTATAAGAATCTTATAATTGACAACAACATGTAACTGTATCACTAATTTATTCAAGTGTTTCCTTTAGTTTGGCAAAGTATATTGAAGATCTTAACCCAATTGAACACAAGCGCCTGAGACAGTGTTTTGTTGATGGTGGTGGAAACGCTAAATAATGGAATTTCTCATGGAAGAATCTTGGAGGGATGCGACACCCGAGTTCCAGACACTTGTAGAATATATGCCAAGGCACATTGACGCTGTTCTGGCAACTCGTGGTGACCCAACACCCTATTAAGATAATGTTGGTGTTTACTTTATTTTGACAGTTACCTTTATCTTTTTACTTATTAAACATGTTTTTTTACTAGATTACCTGTAGTTTTTCATGTCTGTCTAATTGTGAAATGAAAAAAAAAGAGATTATTAAAATGAGCATACAATATAGCTCAGTATTTCTAGTCTTTTTTTGCTCATATTTATCATCTTGGTTGGCAATAATTTTGGAGGGGACATAAACAAAAAAGAGCTGGTATGGTAAAATAGTCGGATGGGGGGGCACAGATACACACAAGAGCAAAGGTATGTTCTAATAGTGGTAAACAAAAGCTAAGTAAATAAAACAAACAACTAGGCCTGAACACATAAGAGATAATCCGTTTTCGGATATACGAGAGAGAGATTGGCCAGACAGATAATTGTTGTGATTGTCCAAAGTGATGAGATATTAGCTTCAGATTTAGCTTTTTTTCTGAACCTGGAAATATGTACAAGCATTTCAGTGGCAGCTTGCCATCTCGCTGTACCTCTGAAATACCCCCAGAGTTGCAAAGTTTTGTTCCAGCCCATCACAAGCACACCTTAATCAACTACTACTCAACTAATCATCAAGCTCTTACTGAACCAGGTGTGTTAATACTGGGCAATGATAGTTGAGACGGTTAATATCACAAATCAAGGGCCGGGATTCAATGCTATAACCTACTCTTAAAAGGCAATTTACAGTTGAGCTAGAATGCGCAGTCTCCGTAAACGTCAGGGAAAATGCCTTTAAAAAAAGGTGCATTGTCAGTTGTATAGTGACCTGCGCTATAGCACGCCTTAGATTGAATCCCAGCCAAGATCAAGGACTTAGCCAGCTAACAGTTCTGCCCTAAAAAGCAAAAGACCAGTAACTGCACATTATTGAAATGTTTTATACATTAAATAGATGCTTTATCAAGTGGACAAGTGTTGGAGAATATGGGGGGGGGGGGGTAGTAACTGGAGAAAGTTAGTGAAACCTAGGAAAAAAAGCAGTCTTCCAGAAGGCTATGTCAATACATGTAGTGCATCAAAGCTGGGACTGAGAAACAGCTTCTATCTCAAGGCCATCCCTGTTAAACAGCCACCACTAGCCGGCTTCTGCCCAGTACCCTTCCCTGAAGTTAGTCACTGTCTAGCCGGCTACCACCCAGTTACTCTACTATGCACCTTAGAGACTGCTGCTCTATATACACAGTCATGGAACACTGGTTCCTTGAATACTGTTTACATACTGTTTAACCCACTTCATATGTAAAGTATATACACTGTATTCTAGTCAAGGCCTATCTCATTTAACTATTGCTGTACATATACTATTCTTCAGATAGAATATGTAGATGTAGTATATCCATATCTATACACAACCAGTCAAAAGTTTGGACACACTCATTCTAGGGTTTCTGTATTTTTACTATTTTCTACATTGAGGAATAATAGTGAACACAAAACTATGAAATAGCACATATGGAATCATTCAGTAACCCCCCCCCCCCCCCCCAAAAGTGTTAAACAAATCTAAATAGATGTAATATTCTTCAAAGTAGCCACCCTTTGCCAAGAGTGTGCAAAGCTGTCATCAAGGCACTCAACCAGCTCCATGAGTTATTCACCTGGAATGCATTTTAATTAACATGTGTGCCTTGTTAAACGTTAATTTGTGCAATTTCTTTCCTTCTTAATGCATTTGAACCAATCAGTTGTGTTGTGACAAGGGTGGTACACAAAATATAGCCCAATTAAGTAAAAGACCAAGTCCATATAATGGCAAGAACAGCCCAAATAAGCAAAAAGAAACAACATTCCATCATTACTTTTGACATGAATGTCAGTCAACACGGAACATTAAAAGAACTTTTAAAATTTCTTCAAATGTAGTCGCAAAAACCATTAAGCGTTATGATGAAACTGGCTCTCACGAGGACCACCACAGGAAAGGAAGAGCCAGAGTTACCTCTGCTGCAGATTATAAATTCATTAGGGTTAACTGCAACCAAGATTGCAGCCCAAATAAATGCTTCAGAGTTCAAGTAACAGACATTTCTCAAAATCAACTGCTCAGAGGAGACTGCATGAGTCAGGCCTTCATGGTCGAATTGCTGCAAAGAAACCACTACTAAAAAGGACACCAATAAGAAGAGACTTGGTTGGGCCAAGAAACACGAGCAATGGACATTAGACCTGTGGAAATCTGTCCCAAACAATGAATTTAGCAATTGTTTCAAAACATCTCCTGCCATGTCACTGATGCATTGTGAAAGTGTTTTATGAAGACATTGTCTGTATAGTTTTTTGGGCTTTTCCCCCCAGCACTGTCCCAGTCATATTCACGGGAGTAGGAAGAATTAAGTCCTCCACAATAGTATGGGGCTTGCCTGTCCTAGCCACTCGGTAGCTCACCTTAGAAGACGCTTCTAGCCCCTTCATATTAATAGTTTGAGTCCAAATAGAGATTTTTGGTTCCAACCACCGCGTCTTTGGCTGTAATGTAATGTAACAAAATGGGAAGGGGCTTGAATACTTTGACATTGCTCATCCTAATATTTCAATATTTCTTAATTCCATTATTTTACTTTATAAAATGTGTGTATGGTTGTGTGTTCGATATTACTGCACTGTTCGAGCTAGGATCACAAGCATTTCGCTACACCCACAATAACATCTGCTAAATGTGTATGCGACCAATGAAAGTTGATTTAACTGCACTCACATCAGTTATTGCTTTTTTACTTGGTTTCACCAAGCTAAGGGCTGCAGTTACTATGGTTTACCTTAGTATTATTTATTGTTCTTTGCTGATACAAGTAACAAACTATGACACTGACAGACAAACAAATAAGTACCCTCACTGGAAATCTATTCCAGTGAGTGTACCAAGCAAGTAGGCTGTAACTGCTGTCTAGGGTCAAAAGTGCAGTGTGCACACACACACACACATACACACATACATACGTACATACGTGTGTGTGTGTGTGTGTGTGTGTGGTTATTCCAGCCCAGCACTAACAAACCTTGAATGGATGACTGGCTCATGCATAGATCCTTTCATATTACTTCTACACTTCACTGTAAGTGCGCGCTTAACCACCTTTTACCAGTAGCTTTTAGCAAAAATCTTTCAACCTAAATTGGATTTTGAGGATTCTTAAGAGGTTTTATAAGAACGACTGGTTCCAGATCTGTATGTATTTTAGCCAACTCCTCAGACTATTAACATTCCATACACGGCTGGCGGTGATATTCCGATCAATATTTCTTGAATGCTAAAACCCCTGAAGGGATCAAAAAGTTGGCCCTTTGTAATAATATAATCGCGTGGAAAGTAACATTTAAAGTTAGGTCTACCAGAGAAAAATGTAAATAAACCCCCCCAAAAAAGAAAAAAAGAGTAAACTTGGCGCTAAATAGACAATGTAATGCGCTGATATGACCCGGAGAATGTTAATTCTGTGCGTTGATAGGAGTCTAAAAGCCTTCAAGTAGCCTCTTACATAAAGCCACAGTTTAAGCGAGTGTTATCGGCTTTTACCCAGGATCCTATTCTCTCCAGTCTGTACTGTTGCCGGCTAATTGCCATGGAAGTGGTTGCCTGGGAGAAGGACAGCCACAGAAAACACTTCGCTCACTGCGGAGGTATTTTTAAATAGAATTGTGGAGTTGGAGCCAAGACCCACGGTTCACCTCACACTACCCCAGGTCGAGTGCACTTACTCTGGAAGTTCAGTCCTGGAGGTCAGCTGGATAGGGTAGTCACTAAGGGATCATTTTATTTGTAGGTATTAGGTAACTTAGTATTTTCAGTAGTCTATGTAGCTCGTTTCTCAAAAAGGTGTAATGAGCTATTATGAATGCTTATACAGCCGAATGTTTTATAATTCATATTACCACATGAGGCTTTATCAATGCATCTTCAAATCAAGTTTGGTTTAAATTAAAAACAGTATTTTAAATATTATTCAAGTTGTTGAGGGGAGAGTACATAAACTCATTAATTTCATTTAGTTTAAGTAAGATCCATAAACAAAATGTCTCTTACAAGTCGTGCCACTTGATGTAAAAGTACCAATAGATTCTGCCGAATGATTGGTCAGAGTACACAGCTCTCCCATTATTTAGAGGATAGATTGGTCACAGAAACGATCCTAATTTACTTATTAACTTATTATCTACAAATAGGTACACATAGAAACTAGCCTTACTTCCATACGATAACCAGTGTTTGAATTGGGCTGGTGCAAACACCTCGATTGTTCTATTGTTTGAAGACCGGCAGCTCATAAAATATTCACTCTTAAATATGAACACGTACTGCAAAATATAAAATGGAGTACCAGCACCTAAAGTGAGCACAGAGTCTGACACCGTTTTCATTCAACTTCAAGCACAGACTATAAAACACTGTCATGCCTATGACTGCATACCAAATTGCACCATATTCCCTACATAACGCACTACTTTCGACCAGCACCCATAGGGCACTGGTCAAAAGTAATGCACCATGTAGGAAATAGGGTCTCATTTGGGATTCACAGTATGTGCCTATGGAGCTAGCAACGCTAACCCTTCGGCCTCTTCAACCCCGATCCCTTTTGTTTAGCTAGTTTGGGAATGCCCCCATGGCGCAGGACAAAAGACGAGCCACTCTGCAGTTTTCATACACACTCCGTGAATAAACCCACCCTAAGCCACACATTTCCCTTGTGCAAAGCCCCAAAATGAAGCCTGCCTTTCGACATCCAGCCCGGGACAAAAGTCTTACGGAAAGTGCCGGGCTCATGTAGGTAGCCAGTAGCAACATGAACACAGGCCAGGGAGGGCTTCCTGTATTTTGCAATTCCAGGCTTTCCCAACCCAAAGGGAAACAATTCATACACAAACGCACACAAACACAGACGGCATTGCCAGTTATGAGAATGTGTGTTAGTCCCAGGCCAGATGTAAACAGAGCAAGTGCATAACACACAGTATGTGAGTAACTGATTTGAATGTTACTTATGTCGATGCTATGACGTAAAACTCACAAAGGCTTAACAGAATGTCTAGGCAAGTGACTGTGTAGTGTCTGTGTTTTGGGATATGTGAAAACATGGCTGTATGGATTTGTGATAGTTTTTGTTTGTGTGTGTACTTTGGG
This sequence comes from Salvelinus fontinalis, assembly GCF_029448725.1. Taxonomy (NCBI): domain Eukaryota; kingdom Metazoa; phylum Chordata; class Actinopteri; order Salmoniformes; family Salmonidae; genus Salvelinus; species Salvelinus fontinalis. The sequence goes on from NC_074684.1 coordinate 12,926,080, forward strand.
TGGCAGTCCCGTCTTTATACCTTTCATGCAGTCTTCAAGCCTGCGGATGAGCTGGTAGGACTTGCAGCGGTCCAACAAGGTCCTAATGGCCGGCAGCGGGTCCAGAACCACCATTTCAGGATGGGTGTCGATGTAATCCTGAAGACAGTCCCAAAGAAACATCAGGTATGTATTCAATAGTGCACACCGCAGCAACACACTTTGCAACAAACAAAAACCACCACAAGGCCATGTTTATTAGGCACCAAAAACTGAGCGGGACTTCCTGGACTTGTACAATAAGAAACGCACATTTTCATTTTCCAATGCAAATAGTTTAAAAATATTCTGCACCCTAATGAACATTTCTCAATTATATTACAGCCTCAGCAAGCCTTAAAGCCACATTTGATGAATCTGAAGAATGTTTACGTAAATGTATACTAGACTTCAGAAAGTATACAGGTGACTTCCAAGTTAACCTTTTTGTAGTCTAACAAATAACAACCGTTTTTGTACTGTTCTGTTCTCCACTTGTGCTAGCACAGTAGAGGCCATGTATTTTCATGTCTGTGCTTTTATGTGTTAGTATCTCTGTACGCACTTCAACTAATCAAAAAGGAACTCCATGTAATCAAGTACATTTGAAATGAAAGGCTTGGCTACTGGCCAATTTAGCATGTTGCCATTTTCGAGTGCCCATTTTCACCCTCATCTAATGTCTTTTTTTTTTCTCCCCCCCTTTTCTCCCCAATTTTCGTGGTATCCAATTGCTAGTAATTACTATCTTGTCTCATCGCTACAAATCCGTACGGGCTCGGGAGAGACGAAGGTCGAAAGCCATGCGTCCTCCGAAACACAACCAAGCCGCACTGCTTCTTAACACAGCGCGCCTCCAACCCGAAAGCCAACCGCACCAATGTGTCGGAGGAAACACCGTGCACCTGGCTCCCTTGGTTAGCGCGCACTGCGCCCGGCCCGCCACAGGACTCGCTGGTGCGCGATGAGACAAGGATATCCCTACCGACCAAACCCTCCTTAACCCGGACGACGGCCCTCACCTAATGTCAATGAAACCTTAAAAGGAGACAAAGAGGGAGGAGAGAAATTTTGTTTGTTTTTCTGAGACTACAGGTGTGTAAAGCAACGCCTCCAGGAACAACTAAGGGTGAAAACATGTATTCATATGGCGTAGTGCATATTACCTAATGTTTACAAGATGAGAGTGTAGGGAAATCCACGTGATATAAAAACAGGCGGCTAAATTTACAATCCTTTTGTTTATGACATTCCTTGGTCTGTTTTGGTAAACAGTGAGGTCCAAAAGCATTTGGACAGTGACACATTTGTCTGTACTCCAACACAATGACATTAAAGTGAAGACTGTCAACTTTAATTCGAGGCCATTTTCATCCATATCGGGTGAACCATTTTGAAAGAAAAACATTTTTTGGGCATTGTTCCCCGCATCTTAAGGGACCAAAAGTATTGGGACAAATTCACGTTTTAAAGTAATCAAAAGTTTAGTATTTGGTCCCATATTCCCAGCATGCAATGACTACATCAAGCTTGTGACTCTACAAACTTGTTAGATGTATTTGTAGTATGTTTTGTTTGTGTGTGAAATAATTGTGTGCCTAATAGAAATTAATGGTAAATAATGTAGTGTCATTTGAGTCACTTATTATAAATAAGAATAGAATATATTTCTAAACACATATAGATTCATCTGGATGCTACCATGATTACGGGTAATCCTGAAAGAATTGTGAATAAAGATGAGTGAGAAAGTTAAACATAAACATGCTAAGCATTTTTCTGTCTTGGGGGTACGATCTTTGTGCCTCTAACTTTCTCACACATAATTCACGATTCAGTCAGGATTATTCGCAATCATGGTAATATCCACATTAATGTAATCCCACGTGATATAATTTTTTTTGCAAATGCATCCAACAGGTTTATAGTCACAAGTTTGATGTCATTATGTGCTAGGAATATGGGACCAAACACTAAACTTGACCACTTTAATAGACATAAGTGAATTTGTTCCAATACTTTGTTCAAAAAGTGGTGTAATTTCTAAACGGTTCATCCAATATGGATGAAAATACCCTCAAAGAAAGCTGACAGTCTGCACCTCAACCGCAGTCGTTGTATTATTTAAAAACTAAAGTGCTGGAGTAGTGTCACTGTCCAAATACTCTTGTACCTCACTGTATGAAAGAAACTCGGCTCTAATCCCTGTGCCTTAGACATATCAACTTCAAAAACCGTGCCCCTTTAAACTTTAAAGGGAAATTTTACTCCACAATCAGAAGTTGTCAGATGTTTTCAGGCCTGAAAAGCAGTCCACATCCCATGTCATCAGATTAATGAAACATGATAAGTACAGACAAACTGGAAATAACACAGTTCTTATCTTTTCCATTAGTTGTAGATTGTGGCACGTAGCTGGATCTACAAAACAGCTGGCCTGGGACATGGACTCCCTCACAGACTACTTTTGACGTCTGAACACATCTGCTAAAATGTGATTTGAGTGCAATGGCTCTTTAAACAAATGAGGGGGTCCAGGGTAAACATTCAAATTAATGACCATTAAAGAAACTAAATGAGAGTCATTAGTCATATAAAGCTGAAAATAGGCCTATAAACCAAATTCAAGTTTGCTGAGGACCATTAAACGTGTCAAGCTTTAAAAAAAAAATGTACCAGACTTTATCATGTGGAACTGAAAACAAATTCTGCATTAAAGTATGCCATATATCAGCTCTAGGTTTGTATAGTGTCTAGAGAAAAGAGGACTGAAGGAGTGGGTAAGTTTAAGGAGTCAATTACATGTGTTTTATGTAGATGTGGACAGCAGACCAGTGCACTGACTAAAACGCTCATGAAATTTAGAACTTGCGGTTTCCTTTCAATGTTTGGGATTTTATTAGGATCCCCATTAGCTGTTGCGAAAGCTAATGTGGTTCACTGCGATGCTAGGGAGTGTAACAGTGCATTCTGTTCTGCCACGTGAAAGACGCAACCTTTTGCACAACAACTCATGCAACCGTCTAGTCGGTCCCTCTGAGGGACAGATGACTCAAGGAAGGTGTGAGGTCACCGATGTACTCCACCCCAACATGCTATGGGCGACATGCACTACATTCACCACCCTTTGATCTTCCCCTACTCCTGCGAACCCCCCTACGGATTAGGTCACGGCTAGAGGTCGACCGATTATTTTTTTCCAACACCGATAACTATATCGATTATTGGAGGACCAAAAAAAGGCGATACCGATTAAAATCGGCCGTATATATTTTATGTATTATATTAAGTTAAAATAGTGTTCACTGTTCATTCAGTATTGTTGTAAATGTAATTATAATAAATGACATTTACAACAATACTGAATGAACAATGAACACTTATTTTTAACTTAATACATAAATAAAATCAATTTAGTCTCAAATAAATAATGAAACGTGTTCAATTTGGTTTAAATAATGCAAAAACAGTGTTGAGAAGTAAAAGTGCACTGTGCCATGTAAAAAAGCTAATGTTTAAGTTCCTTGCTCAAAACATATAGTCCTATCATAAGTGGTAGTGGTTCCTTTTAACAGGAATCTTCAATATTCCCAGTTAAGAAGTTTTAGGTTGTAGTTATGATAGGACTATTTCTCTATACCATCTGTATTTCATAGACCTTTGACTATTGGATGTTCTTATAGGCACTATAGTATTGCCAGCCTAATCTTGGGAGTTGATAGGCTTGAAGTCATAAACCGCGCTGTGCTTCAAGCATTGCGAAAAGCTGCTGGCATACGGAGGAAAGTGCTGTTTGAATAAATGCTTACAAGCCTGCTGCTGCCTACCACCGCTCAGTCAGACTGCTCTATCAAATCATAGACTTAATTATAATATAATAAAACACAGAAATACGAGCCTTAGGTCATTAATAAATGGTCAAATCCGGAAACTATCATTTCGAAAACAAAACGTATATTCTTTCAGTGAAATACGGAACCGTTCCGTATTTTATCGAACGGTTGGCAACCCTAAGTCTAAATATTATTATTACAATGCACAACCTTCAATGACATAATTATGTAAAATTCTGGCAAATTAATTACGGTCTTTGTTAGGGAGAAATGGTCTTCACACAGTTCGCAACGAGCCAGGCGACCCAAGCTGCTGCATATACCCTGAACGCAAGAGTAGTGACAATTTCAGGATCTACATTGATTATATGCAACACAGGACAAGCTACTTAAACTAGTAATATCAACCATGTGTAGTTAACTAGTAATTATGTTAAGATTTGTTTTTTTATAAGATAAGTTTAAAGCTAGCTAGCAACTTAACATGGCTCCTTGCAGCCTGCACTCACGTAACAGGTTGTCAGCCTGCCACACAGTCTCCTCGTGGATTGCAATATAATCGGCTTCCAAAATTGCTGATTACTGATTATGAAAACTTGAAAGTCGGCCCTAATTAAATAGGCCATTCCGATTAAATCGGTCGACCTCTAGTCACGGCTATTCAACTGGCGGCCCATGGGCTAGATCCGGCCCCTTTATCTATTTAGAATGGCCCTTTGATCAATTATCAACATTAATATAAAAATCCACACAAACATCCCTGCAAAAATCCAATGTTTAGTTCTAAAATGAGCCCTCGTTCAATATTCTCCAATAGGATCATCTGTTTTCCTGTAGTCCCACCACTTAAGTGCTGTCAATCAATATCACCCAACGTACCAGTTACAGCCAAATCAGAGCTGCTAACATCAGCCAATTGCATCTGCAAACATCTGGCGACACCACTCCACCAACATCGGTTGTTTCGTAGTCTGCTAAAAGACATGTCTGCTGAGCATCGTGATCAACTTCTACATAATGACATTAGGTCGCTAAGCAAGGGTAATGCTTTCAAGAGAGTAAGTGAGCTTAGGGAGGAGAAAGTTGCTTTTCTCCATAATGGCCGTCACAAGCAAGCCAATACATATCTAGCAAAAATACTTGAGGGAGGGATAACACAATTGACATGATTGGGGACTGCTTTTCAAAATAAGTGTTACTTTTCTCCTCTGATTTGATCTCAAACAAAATGCTCAAATTCCCTACACTGAGGGCTCGAATTGGAGGGGGGAAAAAGGCAAAAAACATTTAACTTATTAGCTTAGGTTTTACACACAATCTCAGAAATCCTTAGCAGAGGCACCCCCCGAAGACAAAACGACAGCCAAGCCTGATGGAAAGGAGAAAATGGGCAATCAACATTCACCTAGTTTCAGCAGAAAATTATCTGTCAGGTAGCAAGCGCGAGCTGGTTGTCCCGTGGAGCAGCTCAGACAGCGGTAGTGTAGTTAAAATTAACTAATTTCTCTTAATTGATTAAAAGAATGCATCAGTTATTCATATTTCCTGCAACTTTGAAGTAGTAATGCCTGTTTGTGTGGCCCGTGTGCCAGTTAGAAATGACTTTCGGCATGCTAAGGCTTTCACCAAAAACTTTGCCAATTAAATGTTTACTCCAAAGTAGGCCTACAGTGCCTTCAGAAATATTTTGTGGCAGTGATCTATACACAACACCCCATAATGTCAAAGTGGATTTATTTTGTTGAAATTTTTACACAAATGGCTCAAGTCATTAAGTATGACTCCTTTGTTTTTGGCAAGCCTAAAAAATGTTCAGGAGTAAAAGTGTCCAAATCACATAAGTTGTATTGACTCATTCTGCGTGCAATATTCTGCAGCTTTGTACCGCACACATACAGTGTCTGTAAGATCCAAGTCAAGTAGTTTATTTAAAAAAATAGATGGATTCAACCACAAAGACCAGGGAGGTATTCCAGTGTCTCGCAAAGGTCAGATTGGTTATGTAAAAATGTAAAAGCAGACACTGAATATCCCTGTGAGCATGGTGAAGTTATTAATTAGGCTTTGGATGGTGAATCAATACACTCACAAAAAAAAGAGGTATCGTTCCTAACGCAGTTGCTGGAGAGGAAAGAAACTACTCAGGGATTTCATAATGAGGCCAATGGTGATTTAAAAAAAGTTAAGAGTTTAATGGCTATGATGGAAGAAAACTGAAGATGGATCAACATTGTAGTTACTCCACAATACTAACCGAATACTGCTTTCACATAGGATTTACGGTATTTCGCCTGTACATATTTTGGGGCAATGTATGACCCGCTTACAACAGGCTCATTTTTACCACATTCTTGCCTGCATACGCCTTTTATACCTTCCGTGAGCTTGCTGCCATGCCGGAAACAAGTGGTAGTTGTAGTGTGCAGACGTGGGTGGCCGTCCATTTTAATAAGTCCATAGAGAATATACACCATCAAAAATATTTCCATTATTACATTTATTTAGGCAGTTCCTATTTTCAAAAGAAGAGAAAGGTATATTTTGAGTTGAATTATGTTACTGGTCCGTGCAGCCTGTATGGAAATCAATAGTTATTTTGTTCATTAAAACAGACACGACATACTCCCGTGATCAGCTTTTGATCCACATTCACCTCTTTCCTACCTTCACCCTGCTTTGTTAGGGAGCAGACATAGGGTCTCACGTTAAGTATCTTCATCATGATACCGATAGAAAATAATACCAATCTATTCTATATTTTCAAAAGCATTCGACTCGTGTTCATATTTCACAACCAGCTTTTGGACCTGCCTATACGCTATTGAGTAAAATAATAGGCCTGCACTTAATTTAGGCTACACTGTTGCATACTAAATGTTTCTGATAGATAAGCAAATTAATAGATGAGCTATACCACCTCCAAGTATTTGCTCAGACAGAAATATACAGACAGTCACTGAAACAAAATGACATTGATTAGGATATAATCCACTTGTTAAGTTCCATAACACGCTGGCAAAATGATCTGATCAGTGCTAATAAACGAGACAACTAGTCAAGATGATCATTAGCAGCACTCACCTCAGCTAACATTTACACAGCCTAATTGTAGCCTAACCAATATCCAAAAATCTGACATATTGATTTCTCAAGACCCCATACTTGTCTCAAAGCAGAGCGAAACGATGGATGCAATCAATCAATTCAGGTGTGTCTAATGACAGTTTCATAATGCCATTAAACTTTTTGGTATTTTAATAGATCTCTTTCCATTCATCAAATAGATGGTGCACAGTGCACTGTTTTAGATGCTGGAATTATTTTAGATTGCAGGTAGCCTACTTTTTGAAGTGATTTGTTTGACAAATCAGATGAATACATGTTCATGCCACATTAAAAAGGTCATATTTTTTACAGTTAAATTACTCATATTTACCATTAGGCCCATAAAAAAACATCTCATACATAGGTTTTATACGAGGAAAAAAATCAAAAATCTACTTTCACCCATTGTAAATAACATGTAGAAAATGTCTGTACCCCTGTAAATAACACGTAGAAAATGTCTGTACCCCTGTAAATAACACGTAGAAAATGTCTGTACCCCTGTAAATAACCTTTCAAATCTGGCCCCTGTAAGAATATAAAAAGGTAACTGCCAAAATAAAGGAAACACCAACAGTTTCTTCATTGGGCATTGGGCCACCACGAGCCAGAACAGCTTCAATGCACTTTGGCATAGATCCTACAAGTGTCTGGAGCTCTATTGAAGTGATGCGTTCTGGTGGTGGAAAACGCCGTCTCAGGTGACGCTCCAGAATCTCCCATAAATTGGGTTGTGCTCTGGTGACCGACATTGTTTTCATGCGTATCAACCCATTCAGTGACCACTCATGCCCTGTGGATGGGTGCATTGGCATTCTATGGGGGCAAAGCCATGGTAGCCAAAATAATGGCCAGAATAAATGGCCTGTCCAGCTTTTTTTAATCACCTGAAGCATGATGGGATGTTAATTGATAAATTAACTCAGGAACCACACTATGTGGAAGCACCGGCTTTCAATATACTTTGTATTCCTCATTTACTCAAGGGTTTCCATTATTTTGACAGTTACCTGTGTGTGAATAAGAATGGATTAAGTCATGATTAGGAGAGCTCCTGCAGATGATCAATAAAATAAATCATATTTCATTATCACATTTATATCCAGGAACACCAAAAATTTTCACCAAAATCTCAGAGCAAAATTACAGAAGGATGTAATCACCAAAGACATACCCCTCAAAGAGAAACATCCTACAGTACCTACAGACCTTTAGCCCTCAAAGAAATGGCTGCACCTGTCAAAGAACAAGTTCCCCCATTAGGTGAAGAGCTTGTGATCCACCCTTACAATGTTTTAGCGGTGCCGATTGGCTTACCTGGACACTCTGCACCAATAGCAGGGCCTGCGTGTCATTCTGGTCTGCCAGAATGAGGTCCGCCAGCTTGTGGATGATGACATCCAGAGGGCCTTGCTCCTCCAGGGGCCGACTCAGATCCAGCTGCACACAGGGAGTGAGAGAGGGAGAAAGAGTGCTCAGAAGTTAGGCAAGATAAAAATCAAGACAGCTTGTTTTATTAGTTGATAATATATGGGGTCTGTTCCAAATGCACCCTATATAATGCACTACCTTTGACGAGAAGCCTATGGGTGATGAACACACTTAGGCCAATCCTTTGGGGTTTGACCCAACAGGTCAAAGACTTTGTTTTTGCTAAAATTAGGCCCGTTCAAAGCCTCCATTTCCCCCCCTCTCTCGCCAAAAACGACACGACCATATGGGCTTTACAGACTAGTTCTGGTAACAACAGCTGGGAGAAGAAAAAAGCAGCAAGGAACATTGTCTGCTTCCCAAATGACACCATTCCCTATATAGTGCACTACTTTTGACTAAGGTCCTGTCATTTGGGAGACATTATGTAAGGAGTAGGGACCCGGTCATATGGTCAACGGTCCAGCGCTGGCACCAAATAAAGGAGCAGAAACAGACCACAGACCTACCAAGTCGTGGGATGAAATTGAGGGGGAACATTTTATTTGGGAGGCCTCTGGGGCCTGTTCCCTACAAGGCTCTAGTTTAATCAGGGAGAGGATGTCTGCATCCAAAATGGCACCCTATTCCTTATGTAGTGCACTACTTTATGGGCCGTGGTCAAAAGTAGTGAACTAAATATGGAATAGGGTGCTGTTAGGGACGCACAGTCTGGAAATGTTCTAGCGGCGGAATCAGAGCCTTCTTCTCAGCTGATTTAAGAAAACATTATCATGAGAAGGCAGTCAGAGAGAGGCTGGCTGATGAGTTCAGCTTGGGAACTCATGTAAGTTGAAGGTGTAGGGTAAAAAGTTGTCCCTTGACACTGATCTTGGGTCAGTTTTGCATTCCCCCCCACGAATGGTTAGGATTGGGGAAGCAAAGATGATCCTAGATTGGTACCTACGGGAAATTTCACCCCAGAGCCAAGACACTGTCATTCCTCATTGTGTCCTAAGTGAGACCGCAGAGAGAGTGGATTTGTGTACAGAACTCCTTCTGGCAAAGGTTCTTAGGAACATGAAAGCCACCATTTGTAGCCGCCAGCACTGTGCATCTTCCAATTGATCAGGTTTGTAAACCGCATTGAGCAATTGAAGGGGAATGTGTGCATTAGCAAAGCCAACATCTTTCCAGAAAGTTCACACCCCTTGACTTTTACACATTTTGTGTTGCAGCAATTTAAAATTGATTAAATTTAGATTTTTTTTGTTCACTGGTCTACACATCCCATGATGTAAAAGTGGAATTATATTTTTTTGAAACAGTTATAAATTAATTAAAAACTGTTATGTCAGGTATGCAACCCCCTTATGGCAAGCCTAAATAAATTCAGGAATAAAAACGTGCTTAACAAGTCACATAAGTTGCAGGGACTCACTGTGTGCAATACTAGTGTTTAATATGATTTGAATGACTACCTCATCTCTATACCCTACACATACAGATAAGTGTAAGGTCCTTCAGTCGAGCAGTGAATTTCAAAACACAGATTCAACCAAAGACCATGGAGATTTTCCCCAATGCCTCGCAAAGAAAGGCACCTATTGGTAGATGGGTAAAACAAAAACAAAAAGCAGACATTGAATATCCTTTTGAGTATGGTTAGGTTATTAAATTACACTTTGGAGGATGTATCATTACACCAAGTCACTACAAAGATACAAGCGTCTTCCCTAACTCAGTTGCCTTAACGGAAGAAAAGCACTCAGGATTTCACCATGAGTCAAAAGCAGCTTAAAAACAGTTAGTTAAATGGCTGTGATAGTATTGTGGCGTAAATACAATGTTGTTGATCCATCCTTAGGAGAAAACTAACCTAAATCTACAGAGTGAAAAGGAAGCCTGTACAGAATACAAATATTCCAAAACATGCATCCTGTTTGCAACAAGGCATAATACTGTACTATATAAAATGTGGCAAAGCAATTAAGATTTTGAATACAAAGTGTTACGTTTGGGCCAAATCCAATAAAACATTACTGAGTACCACTCCTCACATTTTCTAGCATAGTGGTGGCTGCGTCATGTTATGGATATGCTTGTAATCGGTAAGGACTGGGCAGTTGTTTTTTTATACTAGACCATCATGTTGCGTGCGCTGAAAAAAAAAAATGTTATTAAAAAAAAAAACAGAATGAGCTAAGCAGAGGCAAAATTCTAGGAGGAAAACCTGGTTGTCTGCTTTCTAACAGACACTGGGACACAAATTCACCTTTCAGCAGGACAATAACTTAAAACACAAGTACAAATCTACACTGGAGTTGCTTACCAAGACGACATTGAATGTTCCTGAGTGGTCTAGCTACAGTTTTGACTTGAAATCTATGGCAAGACTTGAAAATAGCCGTCTACTACCAACATGAGAGCTTGAATAACTTTTAAAGACTGTACAAATGTTCCACAATCCAGGTGTGTAAAGCACTTAGAGACTTACTCAGTATGACTCACAGCTGTATTTATTTATTTTATCTTTATTTAATCAGGTAGGCCAGTTGAGAACAAGTTCTCATTTACAACTGCGACCTAACCAAGATTAAGCAGAGCAGTGTGACAAAAACACAGAGTTACACATGGGATAAACAAACATACAGTCAATAACACAATAGAAAAATCTGTATACAGCATGTGCAAATGAAGGAGGTAAGGCTGCCAAAGGTGATTCTAACAGACTCAGCGGTTTGAATACTTTTCGCATTCCATTTTCAATAAATAAGCAAAAATACTAATTTTATCCATTTTGAATTCAGGCTGTAACAAAATGTGGAATAAGTCAAGGGGTATAAATACTTTAAGGGCACTGTACACCCAAACTAGACCATCATGTTGCGTGCGCTGAAGAAGAAATATGCACATACGTTATTCAATAATTTCACCCATACTGCTCACCCGTGACCGAGCGTCTGCGGAAGTTTACATACACTTAAGTTGGAGTCATTAAAACGTGTTTTCCAACCACTCCACAAATTTCTTGTTAACAAACTATAGTTTTGGCAAGTCGGTTAGGACATCTACTTTGTGCATGACACAAGTCATTTTTCCAACAATTGTTTACAGACAGATTATTTAACTTATAACTCACTGTATCACAATTCCAGTGGGTCAGAAGTTTACATACGCTAAGTTGACTGTGCCTTTAAACAGCTTGGAAAATTCCAGAAAATTATGTCATGGTTTAAAAAGCTTCTGATAGGTTAATTGACATCATTTGAGTCAATTGGAGGTGTACCTGTGGATGTATTTCAAGGCCTACCTTCAAACTCAGTGGCTCTTTGCTTGACATCATGGGAAAATCAAAAGAAATCAGCCAAGACTTCAGAAAAAAAAAGAAAAAAAAAAAACTGTAGACCTCCACAAGTTTGGTTCATCCTTGGGAGCAATTTCTAAATGCCTGAAGGTACCACGTTCATCTGTACAAACCTCCAGCAAAGATGCTGGAGGAAACAGGTACAAAAGTATCTATATCCACAGTAAAGCGAGTCCTAAATCAAGATAACCTGAAAGGCTGGTCAGCAAGGAAGAAGCCACTGCTCCAAAACCGCCATAAAAAAAAAGACAGGCTACGGTTTGCAACTGTACATGGGGACAAAGATCTTACTTTATTGGAGAAATGTCCTCTGGTCTGGTGAAACAAAAATATAACTGTTTGGCCATAATGACCATCGTTCTGTTTGGAGGTAAAAGGGGGAGGCTTGCAAGCCGAAGAACAGCATCCCAACCGTGAAGCACGGGGGTAGATGGATGGCATCATGAGGCAGGAAAATTATGTGGATATATTGAAGCAACATCTGGCAAAATGGCTTAAGGACAACAAAGTCAAGGTATTGGAGTGGCCATCACAAAGCCCTGACCTCAATCCTATAGAAAATGTGTGGTCAGAACTGAAAAAGCGTGTGCGAGCAAGGAGGCCTACAAACCTGACTCAGTTACACCAGCTCTGTCAGGAGGAATGGACCAAAATTCACTAAATGTGGAAAGCTACCCGAAACATTTGACCCAAGGTTAAATTGTTTAAGGCAATGTTACCAAATACTAATTGTGTACATAATCTTCTGACCCACTGGGAATGTGATGAAAGAAAAATCACTCTACACTATTATTCTGACATTTCACATTCTTAAAATAAAGTGGTGATCCTAACTGACCTAAGACAGGGCACTTTTACTAGGATTAAATGTCAGGAATAGTGAAAAACTGAGTATAAATGCATTTGGCTAAGGTGTATGTAAACCTCCGACTTCAACTGTATGCTTTGGCAGGGAAGAGGTAGGTAACCTACACACTGGCAAAGATTTTCAGCTAGCAGACAGACACTGGAAGAAGTTTGATTGACAGATGGAAAAGCTTTGCATAGGCTCTTTCTTGCATTTTTTTGTGGGATTGTTCCGGAACCGTATAGATCACTTTTGTTCCCGGTTCCGATTGGTTCCAACTCCCACATACCATAGTAAACCATCTGTGTTTAAATAGTCCTGCTTCTACAGGGTTGACCTGTGTGTGTGTGTGTGTGAAGCAATTCATTTCTGTAGAAAAGTTGACAAAGTATCTATTCTATTGTCAAACAAGGTCCAAGATCACAGTGCAACCTTATTGTCTTGGGGCATTGCCAACAGACATTCAAAAAGATAGACCAATTCAATTCCAACAGAAATTCTTACCTCTGGCGAGGATGTCCAGCCACGTCTAATATTCCCAGCTCATGTAATATTTATGGCAGCGGAGATGATTTATCAAGTATGTATCGAACAAGATTGGTGGACTTGTCAATGCAGGGCATTGCTCCGCCTAAGGAGATTGAGGATTCCAAAGAAAACAATATCTTCCATATCGTAGACATAGTATGCATGCAAGGTTGGGATTAACCATTTTTTATTATTTTGAATCCCTATTCTTCAGTCTGACATTGGTGGAAATATCCAAAGTGTCAGCTCAACAAATCTGATTCCGATGCTTTCTGCCAGTTCGATAACTAACACTGGTTTGAGACACTGACTACACAGAACTTATGTTTCTGGGGGTTGCTCTTGACCCAAAAAGGTGTCCCCCAAATATTATCCAGAAATGACCTAAATTGGACAGGAAGAAAACAACGTTGCCCAAAAGAGAAGAATGTGTCACAGGTTGGACTGCTCTCTAGGCAAAGGATTTCAACACAATCCATGAACAACCTTTGGAACAACAAATTCTAGCTGTTCAATCGCAATCCCCAAGCCCTTGGTTAACAACTGAAATAAGACAGATTGCATCCACAAATGGTACCCTAGTCTCTATATAGTGCACTACTTTTGCACATAGCCCTAGTTATAAGTAGTGCACTACATGGGGAATAGCACACCATTTGCAATGCACCCATTTTATCTTATCTGCCTACACCCAAAAACATTGATAAAGAAGGGTCATGTCTGTAGTAATGGGGAGGTGGCTCAGGCAATGATATGGTAATAATGAAGACCAAGGAATTCAAGAGAAGAGACGATAAAGAGGGGACGTGATCGTGGCACAATAACTGACTAGTAATCAGCTATTACATAAACCTTAAAAGAAAAGTTTACCCATTTTGAATGTTATTATATCTGATGTTCTATCGATTCCCTGGATCAGTTCATGTGTATCTGTTATTGGCATTCGAGCAGGCAGAAATCCATCTGGTATGACGTAGCACTGTGATAAAGTCGCTCTCAATACACTGGAAGTTAACAGGAATACGACTTTTAGATTGACATGTATGACAGATGATTTCAGATTTCAATTCGATGGCATAACTCGGGAGGGTGCTTTCTCGAATGAGCCTTTTAACATCTTTTTGCGAAATTCCTACCTCGAGAAATGTGTAATTTAACAGAGGGTCTAGCAGGTGTTGACAAACACTTATGAACAAAATAAAACTTTGGAAATGAGGTCTGGCCAGGTGTCTGCCTCTTTAGTGCACTGCATGGTGCTGTTGCCAAAGATACTATAAAAAAGGAGATAGGAATCCAATGAATCTTGAACAAGGCAGGTGGTGTAAATGCTTTAAAATGACCTGTCATTAACTCGGCTACCTCCTGCGCCTCGACCTCCTTTCCAAAAGTTTTATTTTTTGTTTATAAGTGTTTGTCAACACCTGCTACTAGCTAGCCAGGTTGCAATGGCACCCGCTTCGCCTGGAATAGCTAACTAACCAATCCAGCGCTGTAGAAGCAGTGTTTATTATGCTCTTGCCCGGGAAAATATTGACGATCTGAAGTTCCAATGTGGGAATTGTTTGCTTGCGGAGGATTACATGCTTGGTGGCTATTCTTGGCAAGCAAATTCTAATTCTGTGTTAACTTACGGGGAAAACGCAAACTGGAACTCTCGTTCTCAACTCGTGGCGACAAACCGCTCGGGCCTGATGGATGTATCCCTACCTTGTCATCAGTCCCTATCTGAATGGCCTGTGCTACCGGAACTTGCCTACCAAGGAAGTCTCCTCCATCTGCTTCTCCATTGCGTAGTGGAGTAGACGGAGAACAGCAAGAAGATTGTTCCAATCAGGGCTGGTTCCATGTTACAAGTTGTGTAAACCGAAGGCAACGGCATGCTGCTAAGCGGACTGGAGTGTCTGCTAGACGTTCTGAGCAGATTGACATGTGGAATAGCGTCGCCGCACTGCTGCCTGATCTACCTGCGCCTTCGTCGCTGGGACTGCCTGTGTCCAACTACGCGGACTCCAGCAGCAGTTTAGTTGTCAAATTCCACTTCTTTCCCTCTCTCCGGATCTGACTGGGTACTGCCTGCTCTGGGAGGTCTGGACCTATCACTGGGAGCAGCAGACGAATGCTATCCTGCTTCTCGTGGGCCTGTGAAATGTTCCACAAATTGTGGGAGGAATGGGCGGATTTCCCCATCCCCTTCTCCAGCCGTCGTATTGGGCAGTTCGAATGGTAAGAAATTACTCAGTCCCGGGAGCAAAAACGTCATGCTATCCAGGAGCACAGGACATCAATAAGCTGCCCCCAAATATTTTAAACCTGCATCAGCAAACAGTCTATCATAATGACATTGAATCTCACATGAACTACAAAGGGCAGCTCAGACCATTTGGGGCTGGCTTTACTGTCTAAGGCACTGCATCTCAGTGCAAGAGGCGTCACTACCGTCACTGGTTCGATTCAAGGCTTCAACACATCCGGCCGTGATTGTGCGCCACCCTATGGGACTCCCAATTGGCCCAGCGTCATCCGGGTTTGGCCAGGGTAGGCCGTCATTGTAAACAAGAATTTGTTCTTCACTGACTTACCTTGTTAAAAAGTAAAAAAATGTATTACAAAAATAAATAATAATTGGGTCTCTGCTTGACACAAACAACCGCCCCATAATATCTGGCCCTGTGCCCTCCCTAAATCGTGGCATTGAACATTTCAGCAGACTTTTAGCCCTCCATAACTGGCTACGAGACTATTGCAGCTGTAACATTGATTGACAATTTTGATCCCTTCTGGAAACAAAGCTCGTTTGATAAAGGAGGAAGGGATCCACCCAAATAATTTGGGTTCCTGAATCCTTTCACAGCATTAAAAGGCTGCATTGAGACAAAGATTTATTAATGACCCAATCCCAGCTCAGTTAATCCTTACTAGTTGGGGAACCCTGCCTTAAAGTAATAATAAAATATTTTATATAGCACTTTATTACATAAGGAATCTCAAATACGTAGACTTACTCCGCAAACTATAATCTGCAAGACATTTGGGGCTGGCTTTACTGTAGCAACACTCAAAATTGTGAATTGAAAAGCAACAGTTGGACAATGGATTAAAATACTTGAGCTGTGAAATGTTTTTAATCTAATCAGATATTGACTGAGTTACAGCACATAAAACAATGTACTGGCAGACAAATAATGGAGTTCAGGTAATGGTGAGAATTCATGTATTAC
The DNA here is from genome assembly GCF_029448725.1 of Salvelinus fontinalis. Taxonomy (NCBI): domain Eukaryota; kingdom Metazoa; phylum Chordata; class Actinopteri; order Salmoniformes; family Salmonidae; genus Salvelinus; species Salvelinus fontinalis. The sequence goes on from NC_074684.1 coordinate 12,942,406, forward strand.
ATTTATTGTAAAATGCAAGTTTCTTGTAATGCACTCATACATTTTAGTATATTAGTTTTTATACTTTGTGATAAAAATCAAGAAAACTGTGCCTCAATTTCATTTATGCTGGATTTATTTGCATACATTAATATAAAGCGGATGCACAGGGCTGCAACCACCAAAAACCTGCTTGGTCTAGGCCTACCTGCGTCATCTAGACTGCCTTAATTTCCGTTGTTCACTTGCATAATTCAACAAGTGTGTCAAGAAAGGGATATTCACACGATTGCAGATCTAAACGCTTGGCTCTAGATTACACCCACCTATACTTACATCCCTATAATCCAAGTGTTCCTTTTCGGAAGTTGCTTTCATTCAATGCATCTAATTTGTAAACATTAACTGTACTAATCTAAAAACTTTTTTTTTTTTACAATTGTAGAAAAAAAAAATCCACCCACCAAAATCAAGTTATTTCTTGTGATGCAAGTGTTGAGACCGTGCTTTAAATTCCAGACGAAGCACAATGTATTCCATTGAGCTCATTTACCGGCCTCGCATCAAGGGGCCTCATGAGCTGGGCATAATACAAAAATACTAGTAACATATACAGTACCAGTCAAAAGTTGACACCTACTCATTCAAGACTTATTATTTTTACTATTTTCTACATTTTAGAATAATAGCGAAGACATCAAAACTATGAACACATATGGAATCATGTAGTAACCCCCCCCCCAAAAAGTGTTAAATCAAAATATATTATTTGAGATTCTTCAAAGTAGCCACCATTGTCCTTGACAGCTTTGCACATTCTCTCAACCAGCTTCATGAGGTAGTCACCTGGAATGCTTTTCGAACAGTCTTGAAGGAGTTCCCACAAATGCTGAGCACTTGTTGGCTGATTTTCCTTCACTCTGTGGTCCAACTCATCCCAAACGATCTCAATTGGGTTGAGGCCAGGTCATCTCATGCAGCACTCCATCACTCTTCTTGGTCAAATAGCCATTACACGGCCTGGGGTGTGTTGGATTTATTGTCCTATTGAAAAACAAATGATAGTGGGACTAAGCACAAACCAGATGGGGAGGCGTATCGCTGCAGAATGCTGCGGTAGCCATGTCGGTTCCTTGAATTCTAAATACATCACTGACAGTGTCACCAGCAAAGCACCCCCACACACTCATACCTCCATGCTTCACTGTGGGAACCACACATGCGGAGATCATCCGCTCACCACCTCTGTGTCTCAGAAAGACAACGGATGGAATGAAAAATGTCACATTTGGACTCATCAGACCAAAAGGACAGGATTTTCAGTCTAATGTCCATTGCTTGTGTTTCTTGGCCCATGCAAGTCTTTTCTTATTGGTGTCCTTTAGTAGTGGTTTCTTTGCAGCAAGTCGGCATTTTCCGGATTGACTGACCTTCACGTCTTAAAGTAATGGACTGTTGTTTGGCTTGCTTATTTGAGCTGTTCTTGCATTAATATGGACCTGGTCTTTTACAAAATAGGGCCACCTTCTGTATACCAACCCTACCTTGTCTCAACCCAACTGATTGGCTCAAACACATTGAGGAAAGAAATGCCACAAATGTACTTAAGGCACACCTGTTAATTGAAATGTATTCCAGGTGACTAGCTCATGAAGCTGGTTGAGAGAATGCCAAGAGTGTCCAAAGCTGTCATCAAGGCAAAGGGTGGCTACTTTGAACAATCTAAAATATATTTAGATTTGTTTAACATGTGTTATTTCATAGTTTGTTTTCACTATTATTCAACAATGTAGAAAAAAAAGTTAAACCCTTGAATGAGTAAGTGTCCAACCATTTGAATGGTACTGTATAAATACTAATAATTTCTCAACTTGAGGCCCCCCTCTGCATGCTTCGCTCGAGGACCCACAACCCTACACACAAAACGACCCACTGTCGTGGGCTTGCTCAGCGCATCACTCTTATTCGGTCTTGCCTCAGCAGGTTGGTTCAGCAGCAGCAAAATCTGCGGGAAGATTCAACGTAGAAAAGAAAATGGAGAGGAAGGGGGCATTTTGCCTGGCCACTGTGCCCAGGTTAGTGGTGTAAAGTCTGGTTTGCTTGCTGTTTGTGGTTTTAGGCTGGGTTTCTGTAGAGCACTTTGCGATATCAGCTGATGTAAGAAGGGCTATATAAATAAATTTGTAGCATTTAATTTGTACTTTTACTCAAGTATGTCAATGGAGTACTCTTCCACCACTGTACTTAAGAACATTTTAAACCAGATTACCAGTAAAATACTACTTAAAAGTAAAAAAAGTGACTTTCACAAGAGTAATTTTCTATTAGGGTATTGTGAACCATCCAGAGGGGCGGGGACACTCCGGGAATCCCCGAAAGCATCCCTTATTACCGGCGCAAGGAAAAAGACGAGGCTATTACGCATGACAAAAAAAAAGAGAATGGAGAAAGGAACAGGCAAAGAAATAAGGAGGAACATAGAACAGAACATTGAAAGACCAAGAACAGCTTAAATGAAGAATTTATGAGTGATTCCCGGTGCAGCGAGCCAAAGCCAAGATTAGCCACAAAAGACCATTTAATTAGGTGATTATGGACAGTATCTTCGGTTTGTAAGTGAAGTGCTCTGTATTGAGGTAGGATTTTGTTAACCCTTTCTTGATCACAGTTCCTTCATTTTTACTCAAGACAATTGAAGAATTTTTCCACCACTGCCAGGTTAGTGAGGCCACATTGACAATGAAAAAGGCCTTCAAAAAAGTTAATTAGGCCATACAAACACCTTCAGAAAGTATTCACACCTTTTCCACATAGTTGTGTTACAGACTGAATTTAAAATGGATTAAATTGAGACGGTCACTGGCCTACACACACAACAACCCATAATGTCAAAGTGGAATAATGTTTTTTTTAAATGTTAAATTAAAAAGCTGAAATGTCTTGAGTCAATAAGTATTCAACCCCTTTGCTATGGTAAACCTAAATATAAATAAAAAAGCAGACATTGAATATACCTTTGAGCATGGTAAAGTTACTAATTACACTTTGGATGGTGTATCACTACAAAGATACAAGTGTCCTTCCTAACTCTGTTGCCGGAGAAGAAGGAAACCACTCTGGGATTTCACCATGAGGCCAATTGTGACTTTAAAACAGAGTTTAATGGCTGTGATAGGAGAAAACATTGTAGTTACTCCACAATACGAACTGAATTGACAGAGCGAAAAGGAAGCCTGTCCAAAATAAAAATATTCCAAAACATGCATTCTGTTTGCAACAAGGCACTAAAAGTAATACTGCAAATCCAATACATTGAGTACCACCCCATATTTTCAGGCATAGTGGTGGCTGCATCATGTTATTGTACAATCCAGGTGTGCAAAGCTCTTTCCGGCTTACCCAGAAAGACTCACTGCTGTAGCCACTGTCAAAAGGTGATTCTATCACGCATTGACTCAGGGGTATGAATACTTCTGTAATTGATATGCCCTCTGTCTGAGGCCTCCAAATCACTAAGTCCGCCCATAACATAACGACTGCGGAAACATTTGTAATGACAACAGAGTCATATTAAAGTGACAAGTGGATTTTGCACCTCTCAAAGACAGGAAATAGGTGGCTGAAAAGGAGAGTTCAGGTGGGTGGGGCATGCGTTGCGACACTCACAATGGGTTCCCATAGGAGAACCCATTTTTGGTTCCAGGTACAACCCTCTGTGGAAAGAGTTCTACCAGAAACCAAAAATAGTTCTTCCAAGGGTTCTCCTATGGGAACCGAAGAACCGTTTAGGTAGCATCTTTTTTTTTATAAGTGTAATTTACTGTTGCCTGATGGAATACTCTAAGCACAAAGGGTCCAACAAAAACCCACGGAAAAAAACAAGACTCACGTTAAAAGTGAAGAAAGTAAGTATTAGACCAAGCCTAATTGAGCAGTGTTCTATAGCTACCACTAACGCAACAAGTTGATCATTAACAAATATTTATTTAGTCTCGAGACAGCCGACCTATGACTGGGTGTTCCCCGCCCAAGGATGACATGTAACAAGGAATCTACTCAAAGTCCACTCCTACTTCAATACAATAATGTGGATTTGTTCAAATGGTTTTCTAGTATCTTGGTAGCATTAAGACCATTGTTAGTTCCCACGTAAGGTGTATCGGTAGCGTCCGAACAATAGTTGCACTAAAACATAGTAGGCCAAGTCTCGTTTTGCGAATGATAGGCTACTTCAACAAAAATGGGATAAACAATTGTTAACATTTAGTCACAATCATTGTTAAAAAACAAATCCAGGCTGAGAGGACAGAGAAAAGTGCTTCTTCTTTCTTAGTGCTCACAGGTGTCTTATCAGCTGAACTGTCTGGCAGACGGTAAACAGCTGGAGGGAAGCCGTAAAGCCATTACAAATCGGTACATTATGTTAAAGTTGCGGGCACTAAAACAGTTTTTACAACAGGTTTGGTGGTTGTGACAAGCCATCACTAGAAGACGCATTGCAGTGATTATTTGGCCAGTACTGCAGAGCAACCTAACTTTTTATTGCATGTAACTGTAGGTATAAAATTACCCATTGCAAGACTGGGGTGAAGATAGTCATGAGAGTGGCAGAGCTGGGGATCAAACTCCGGTCTCCTAGAGGAACGTGTGGTCTGGAGTTGGAAGCAGCGCTACTGCCAGACCAAACGTATAAAATACATCTTAATCCTGTTCACGTCCATAGATAAAACTCAACCCTAGGTGGTTGGCATCACAATCAATGTACACAACTGTACTCAAATTGCTTAGATTAAAAATGTTCTGACATTTTTATGTCTATGCACACGTGACTGTGCTCGTTTATTTGTTGATGCACATTTAAATTTGTCTGTGCATGCGAGTGTGACAGGTGCGTTTGCGTAGATGCGGCAGGTCCCAGAGAGAGCTTATACAAAGTGGTTCCATAGCCTTTCACATCTACCTTCTTCAAACAAAAGACATGCTGACTTTTTTTACTGTTCCCAGGACATCTTTTCAAAATGGACAGACTTCAAATGTATGCACATCGCAAGATCAAATTTATCATGTATAAAATGCTGGCCAGGCCAATATTTTGGCTACCCTGACTATGCCCCCATACTTTAGGATGACAATGCCCCCATCCACAGGACACAAATGGTCACTGAATGGTTTAATGAGCATGAAAACAAAAATGTCCACCATATGCAATGGTCATCTCAGTCACCAAATCTCAACCCAATTGAACACTTATGGGAGATTCTTGAGCAGCGTCTGAGACTGCGTTTTCCACCATCAACAAAACACCAAATTGAATTTCTCGTGGCAGAATGGTGTCGCATCCCTCCAATAGAGTTCCAGACACTTGTAGAATCTATGCCAAGGTGCATTGAAGCTGTTCTGGCTCAACTCCCTAGACACTATGTTAGTGTTTCCTTTATTTTGGCAGTTACCTGTACTTCATCAGTTTAACACAGAACCATGTCATTGTGATAAAGTGGTCTTGTAAATGTTGCAAATTACAAGCAAAAGTCAAATTTACACACCTGTAATGTGCAAACAGGATAACAGAAGCCCAAGATAAAAAAAAAGTATAATAATATTGGTGAGACTTGGGCCCAATTCTGTATAAGGATTGCATGCGAGCAGTAGTGTGAACACACGTAAACACTGTGTATGCACCATTTATTTTACGTAGGAGTTTACCCACCTATTGAGGAAAAATACATCTAAAATATAGGGAGCGTTACTTTACTCACAGCAAATGGTGATCCGCGTTTTAACCCACCTATTTTTTAACACCTAGTGATTCATAAAAATAAATTCTGTATTATGTGAAACACAACACTGTTCGCCCCAGGGCCTTGATCATTTTTATTCTGTTAACAAAACGGAGGCGAGGAGCATCCAGCAGTGTGATAAATTACTTTGTTGTAATATCCCAAACAGACGTGGCAGTTTCACCATTAAGGATTCAAGCATTACATGTACCTTGTATAATGCCTGTGATCATTAGACAAGGGCTGCATCACATAATCCACATGGAACATTCAGAAAGAAATATTATATAGAACAGACGTGAATGACACTTAGATTAAGCAATCATGCCAGCTCTTAAATCGTGACGTCTAATACATTATAATATTTTGGTGGGTGCTTATACATGTGCGTATTATATGCATGTGTGAACTGGACATTTGATTTTGCATATCCCAACTCCCCCTGATACACCCTCAGAGTGGGGTCACGGCCAGGGTCAGCCTGGAGCAATTAGGGTTAAGTGCCTTGCTTATAGCGCTGAGTGATTAACTGTAATGTTATTTTTCAGTTTTAAAACTCATTGACGACGTCAGTTGAAATAAATTTTGTTTGTTCCCCCCCCCCCATGAGCTCAACACACATTTTCTCACTGCAGTTTATCTAGAGATCAGTCAGATCAAGCCCGAACAGTTCGATGTATACTGAACAAAAATGCTACAATTTTAAAAGTTGAGTTACAGTTCATAAAGGAAAATCTGTCATTTGAAATACATTCATTGGGCCCTAATCTATGGATTTCACATGACTGGGAATACAGATTTGCATCTGTTGGTCATATATCATTAAAAAAAGGTAGGGGCATGGATCAGAAAACCAGTATGTATGTGGTGTGATCCCCTTTCGCCTCATGCAACGCGACATCTCCTTAGCATTGAGTTGATCAGGCAGTTGATTGTGCCCTGTGGAATGTTGTCCCACTCCCCTTCAATGGCTGTGCGAAGTTGCTGGATATTGGGAGGAACTGGAAAAAGCTGTCACATGTCAATCCCAATGTCTGGTGAGCATGCAAGCCAGGGAAAAACTGGGACATTTTCAGCTTCAGGAATTGTGTACATATCCTTGTGACATGGGGATTGACATCATCATGCTGAAACATGAGGTGAAGGCCGCAGATAAATGGCATGACAATGGGCCTCAGGATCTTGTCACGGTATCTCTGTGCATTCAAATTGCCATCAATAAAATGCAATTGTGTTTGTTGTCCGTAGCTTATGCCTGCCCGTACCGTAACCCCACAACGTCAGCAAACTGTTCACCCACACGACGCCATACACATGGTCTGCGGATGCGAGGCCGGTTGGACTTACTGCTAAAACAACGTTGGAGGCGGCTTATGGTTGAGAAATAACCATTCTATTACCTGGCAACAGCTCTGATGGACATTCTGGCAGTAGGCATGGAAATTGCACACTCCCTCAAAACTTAAGTCATCTGTGGCGTGACAAAACTGCACATAGTGCATTCGGAGAGTATTCAGACCCCTTGACTTTTTCAAAATTGTTACTTTACAGCCTTACTCTAAAACATATTAAATTGTTGCCCCCAATCTTCACACTTTTATACCCCATAAAGACAAAGTAAAAACAGGTTTTTAGAAAGTAAAAAAAAAAAATCATGTTCTAAAATATCACATATACAAACACGGCTTCTGAGTGGCGCAAAGGTCTAAGGCACTGCATCTCAGTGCAAGAGGCGTCACTACAGTCCCTGGTTCAAATCCAGGCTGTATCACATCCGGTGATTGGGAGTCGCATAGGGCGGTGCACAATTGGCCCAGCGTCGTCTCGGTTTGGCCGGGGTAGGCCGTCAATGTAAATAACAATTTGTTCTTAACTCACTTGCCTAGTTAAATAAAAATATATTCAGACCCATTACTCAGTACTTTGTTGAAGCACCTTTGGCAGAGATTGCAGCCTTGGGTATGACGTTGCAAGCTTGGCATACCTGTATTTGGAGGGTTTCTCCCATTCTTCTCTGCATACTCCCTCAGGCTTTTGTCAGGTTGGATGGGGAGCGTCGCTTCACAGTTATTTTCAGGTCTACCCAGAGATGTTTGATCAGGTTCAAGTCCGGGCTCTGGCTGGGCCACTCAAGAACATTCAGAGACTTGTCCCGAAGTCACTCATGTGTTGTCTTGGCTGTGTGCCTAGGGTTGTTGTCCAGTTGGAAAGTGAACTGTCGACCAAGTCAGAGGTCCTGAGTGCTCTGGAGCAGGTTTTCATCAAGGATCTTTCTGTACTTTGCTCCGTTAATCTTTCCTTTGAACCTAGGTAGTCTCCAAGTCCCTGCCGCTGAAAAACATTCCCACAACATTATGCTGCCACCACCATGCTTCACCGTAGGTACGGTGCCAGGTTTCCTCCAAATGTGAGACTTGGTATTCTTGCCAAAGAGTTTTATCTTGGTTTAATGAGACCAGAGAAACTTGTTTCTCATGGCGTGAGAGTAATTTACAAACAGGCTGTCATGTGCCTTTTACTGAGGGGTGGCTTCCGTCTGGCCACTCTACCAGAAAGGCCTAATTGGTGGAGTGCTGCAGAGATGGTTGTCCTTCTGGAAGGTTCTCCCGTCTCCACAGAGGAACTCTGGAGCTCTGTCAGAGTGACCATTGGGTTTTTGGTCACCTCCCTGACCAAGGCCCTTCTCCCCCGATTGCTAAGTTTGGCCAGGCAGCCAGCTCTAGGAAGAGTTTTGGTGGTTTCAAACTTCCATTTAAGAATGATGGAGGCCACTGTGTTCTTGGGGACCTTCAATGCTGCAGAAATGCTTTGGTACCCTTCCCCAGATCTGTGCATCGACACAATCCTGTCTCAGAGCTCTACGGACAACTCATTCAACCTCATGGCTTGGTTTTTGCTCTGACATGCACTGTCAACTGTGGGACCTTATATAGACAGGTGTGCCTTTCCAAACCAACAGAATTTACCACGGGTGTACTCCAATCAAGTTGTAGAAACATCAAGGAAGATCAACGGAAACAGGATGCACCTGAGCTTAATTGCGAGTCTCATAGCAAAGGGTCTGAATACTTACGTAAATAAGAAACCCGTTTTTGATTTGTAATACATGTACAAAAATGTATAAAAACCTGTTTTTGAGTTTTAATTATGGGATATTGTGTAGATTGATGAAGGACATTATTTTATTAAATAAGGCTGTAACGTAACAAAATGTGGAAAAAGTGAAGAGGTCTAAATACTTCCCGAATGCACCGTACTTGTCTGAAGACAGAACACTCAAGTGGGATGGAGCAGTTGCTTTGCAAAGTATCTCTACCTGAAAATACATGACCTAAGATAGTTCATATTCAGCAGTCATAAAAGTATGCCTTATTTACTTTGAAGAACAAGTAAAAATAGCAATTTTGTCAGACAGCATAGGCAGCAGCTATTTAAAGATTAGATGACTTGGAATTAAATAAAAAGTAATAGGCCTACACCACTGAAATACTTTAAAGTAATGTGAATAAATGGTTAATAAGTGATAAGCAGTAATGCGCAGTCAATACCATAATGGGACATGTATTAATTGTTTTCTGTCGTTACAGCATTAAACCCACATAATATTTTTTTAGACATATGCATTATCGAAACCATGATTTTTAAAATACTAAAAACAGACCCCAAAAAGCTCTCAAATCGCTCAGCACTACTTGCTCGAGGGCACAGACAGATTTTACTCGCCGTTTCGAACTAGCACCCTTTCGGTTACTGGCCCAACATTGACTACTAGGCTACCTGCCGCCCTACAATGTTCAGTTTGTGTCCCCTTCGAGACCAGGGGCATTTAAACATGCAATTGTATACAAATATGAACATGTTATATTATGTAGTACTCATGAAGCTAATTTTTATTGGGAACTTATACAAGATTTAACCACATTCTGAATAGCAAATTCTAAATAATTAGGGAAGAGGGTACAATTTGGGACAAAGCCAGTGTGTTGTGGAATTGGAGAGGTTCTAACCTCTGCTTAAACCCTCCAAGACACTAGTGACTTCCGCTCTGCTCCAAATATATAAAACGATAGCACTCACTTCAAGCACATCGTAAGCTTTAAGAATAGTTTTTTCTAGAGCTGCCTCGGTACAATTCTATGTCCCCAGTGTTTCCCAGCTTGGTCGTTAGACACAAACCCATCCCCCCACCCGGCCATTCCACATTTGGTTTACTCCAACACTTGATTCAACTAGTCTTCAAGCATCTGATTAGTTAAAGCAACTAGGCTGGTGATTGAATATCTAAACCAAGTGTAGAATGGGCAGGGGCCCCAAAAAGAGAGACTAACAGTCATACACTTTACGTACAGGTGGACCCGGGAATCAAACCCACTATCCTGCCATTGCAAGCGCCATGCTCTGCCAACTGATCTAAAGAGGACCAGCTCTCTAATCTCTCAATCATTCATTCCAGGAGCCACACAGATAATATTTAACTCCCTAATGTTGTTCACTGCAGAAGTAGGATCTGCTTTCCCCAACTAATCTTTACCTTAACCCCTAGCATGTAAAAATGACCTGGGATCAAAGTGTCGTGCCCCCCCCCCCCCCCCAAAACACTTCAGCTGCGCTTGATTGAGCTTTCCTGACCCCAATGGAACTAATTGAATAGTCCATCAATCGGTCTTAAAATCCACCCTGTATCTGTGCTTGGGGGCAATGTGGGTAGCAAGATGGCTCTGACAAAGGTTTGTTCCTCACTTTGAGCCCTTAAAAAAAAGTTTCCTATGTATTATTTCTGACATTGTTAGCCGAGAAAATCTTAAATGTTTTTACATACAGCCGGGAAGAACTATTGGCTCTAAGAGCGACGTCAACTTACCAAAGTTACGACCAGGAATAGGACTTTGCCGAAGCGGATCCTTTGTTCAGACCACCACCCAGGACATTGGATCTAATCCCAGAGGCCGAGCCAAACAACGTCGGGGGAGAAGGGGTAGACGGAGCGGCCTCCTGGTCAGACTTCGGAGGCGTGCACACCAACCGCTTCCGAGTATATTACTCGCCGATGTCCAATCTCTAGACGACAAGGTGGATGAAATTAGGGCACGAGTTGCCTTCGAGAGACAGAGATTGTAACATTTGCTGTTTCACGGCAACATGGCTCACTCGGGATATATTGTCGGAGTGGGTACAGCCACCGGGTTCCTTCATGGGTAAACATCTCTGGGAAGAAGGGCGGGGGTGCATGCTTCATGATTGACGACTCATGGTGTAATCATAACAACATACAGGAACTCAAGTCCTTTTGTTCACCTGACCTAGAATTCCTTAAATCAAATGCCGACCGCATTATCTACCAAGAGAATTCTCTTCGATTAGTCACAGCCGTGTATAACCCCCCCAAGCAGATACCACGACAGCCCTCAAGGAACTTCACTGGACTATGTAAACCATATATCCTGAGGCTGCATTTATTGTTGCCTGGGATTTTAACAAAGCTAATTTGAGAAAAAGGCTCCCTAAATTCTATCAGTACAATGACTGTAGCATGCGTGCAGGCAATACACTGGACCACTACTACTCTAACTTCCGCGATGCATACAAGGCCCTCCCCCACCCTCCCTTCGGCAAATTTGACCACGACTCCATTTTGCTCCTACAGGCAGAAACTCAAAACAGGATGTACCCGCGACTAGAACCATTCAACGCTGGTCTGTTTAATCGGAATCCACGCTTCAAGATTGTTTTGATTATGCGGACTGGGAAATGTTCCCGGGAAGCCTCAGAGAATATCACTGATTTGTGCATTGGAGAGGTTGTACCCCCTTTGACTATTAAAACCTACCCTAACCAGAAACCGTGGATAGATGGCGGCATTTGCGCAAAACTGAAAGCGCGAACCACCACATTCCACATGGAAAGATGACTAGGAATATGGCCGAATATTAAACAGTAGTTATTCCTGCCGCAAGGTAATCAAACAAGCAAAATGTCGGTTTCAGGACAAAGTCGCAATTCAACTGCCCAGACACGAGACGTATGTGGCAGGGTCTACAGGCAATTACAGACTACAAAAAGAAAACAAACCACGTCAGACACTGACGTCTTGCTTTCAGACAAACTAAACACCTTTGCCCGCTTTGAGTGTAATACAATGCCACCGACGGGGCCCGCTAACAAGGACTGCGGGCTCCCCCTCTCCGTGGCCGACTTAAGTCATTTAAATGTGTTAACACCTGCAAAGCTGCTGGCCCAGACGGCATCCCTAGCCTCGTACTCAGAGCATGCGCAGACGACAACAGTAGTGGGCTTGATTACCAACAACGACGAGACAGCCTACAGGGAGGAGTTGAGGGCACTCAGAGTGTGGTGTCAGGAAAACAACCTCTCACTCAACGTCAACAAAACAAAGGAGATGATCGTGGACTTCAGGAAACAGCAGAGGGAGCACCCCCCTATCCACAGACGGGACAGTAGTGGAGAAGGTGGTAAGTTAAGTTCCTCGGCGCACACATCACGGACAAACTGAAATTGTCCACCCACACAGACCGTGTGGTGAAGGCGCAACAGCGCCTCTTCAACCTCAGGAGACTGAAGAAATTTGGCTTGTTACCTAAACCCACAAACCTTTACAGATGCACAATTGAGAGCATCCTGTCGGGCTGTATCACTGCCTGGAACGGCAACTGCACCGCCCTCAACCGCAAGGCTCTCCAGAGGATGGTGCGGTCTGCACAACACATCACCAGGGGGAAACTACCTGCCCTCCAGGACACCTACAGCCCCCAATGTCAGAGGAAGGCCAAAAAGATCAAGTACAACAAATCACATTTTATTTGTCACATGCGCCGAATACAACAGGTGTAGACCTTACAGTGAAATGCTTACCACCCGAGCCACTGCCTGTTCACCCAGAAGATGAGGTCAGTACAGGTGCAGCAAAGCTGGGACAGAGACTGAATAACAGCTTCCATCTCAAGGCCATCAGACTGTTAAACAGCCATCACTAACACAGAAGCTGCTGCCTACACAGACTCAAATCATTAGCCACTTTAATAAATGAATAACTAGTTTAATAACTAATTTCATTTGTATATACTGTATTTTATACCATTTATTGTATCTTGGCTATGCCACTTGGCCATCACACATCCATATACTTATATGTACATATTCCATCCCTTTACGTGTGTATTAGGTAGTTGTGAAATTGTTAGATATTACTGCACTGTCGGATCTAGAAGCACAAGCATTTCACTACACTCGCATTAACATCTGCTAACCATGTGTATGTGACCAATAACATTTTATTTGATGTCTACCAAAACCAGATGAAGACTGCAATGTTCCTCTTACAGTAAGCTAAAATGATTTGACCTACCAATATGATCCAATTCACATTTTTACCCTTCCTTGCAGTTTGCGTCAACGATGAGAAATTCTATTTCAGATTATATGGCATATCCCCAGAGTCTTTGCAACTAGAAAAGGTTATTCAACTTTCCACACAGGCCTCCATTTTGAAAACCGACTATAAATGTTACATCATACGCCTGACCTTCCTGAAATCTTCCATCTGTAGTTTCACTTTCGGCAACAATTATTATTATTTTTTTAATTAGTTTTGACTTGGCAGGACAGAGGGTCGTCACAAATGTACAGCAAACAATGTCTTCAGTATGTGTGTTTTTTGGTGTGCGTGTGTAGGAACTTCAATTGTGTGATTGATCGTATAGATTAACTTGAAGCGCCGTTACATCATTGCAGTCAGCGTAATGGTATCAGGGGCTGTATGTATCAAGTGTGTCAGTAGTAGTGCTGATCTAGGATCAGGTCCCCCTTGTCCATGTAATCTTATACATTGTGATCTAAGAAAGGCAAAACTGAATCAAAACAGATCCTTTCAACAAAAATGTGCATGGTAACACCAAGGGAGAATAGTCATGCACGGAGAAACAGATGCGCTGATTGCGCTCTATCCAATCATACAGCATAATCTACAGAGAGAGACAGACCTGCCCACATTATGCAGAGCCTCAGAATTGTTTGCATAAGACACACCTCGCCAATGTTGTTGAAAGAACCCTTGACCTAAACTTTTATCGAGCGGCCACTTGCTGATGTGATTGAGTGTGATCACAAGTCTGACACTTTTTAGCAAAATTATGATTGAAACGATACACCCTTGCATCACAAATGCCACCTGTCAATATTCCATATTTCAAATGCCATTCATGAGCATTGTGTCCCGCCGCGACCTGTCTTGTAATATAATTTGCTTTAGACAATGGTGGTTACTCTGCGTCGCGGCTATGATCACATCACAGCCATGACAAATTTCATAACACATAGCCTCATGTATTATTGCTTTAATGAAACACTGCCAGACAGATGCACACTACGGTAATATTTAAAAACTGCACCAAAGCACTTTACTCACCAGTGACTTGAAAGTTGATTTCGCTAAAGTGGCCTGCCTGCTCAATGTGTTAATAGCTAGCTTCATAGAGAGATGGAACTAGCTAGTGATTGTGGGCACTGAAACAGCATGTATACTTTATATGCAATGTTTGACAGCTTGCTGAAGTTAGACATGTTCTCATAAAATCAGTCCTGAGCGCAGCAGCAGCTGACTGGATACTCTCCGCACTGCACTACTAGCTTTCTTCCAAACGTTTTTTTTTTTTTTTTTTTACTTGAGAAATACCGCAAAAAGCCTTAGCGCAGCGTGAATGTTTTTGCCCTAGCACTACACAGCTGATAAAAATCTAAGCTTGATGATTAGTTGAATCTGCTGTGTAGCGCTCAGGTAAAAACCTAAAATGTGCCCCCTTTGGGGTCCCAAGGACCGAATTTGGGAAACCCTGCCTTAGCAAGATGTAAAATTGAGTGATTAAGACTTCCTTGGCGAAAAATCAAGAAATCTAATTGATTTTGAAGTTATTTGGACTATTGAGGGTGAAATGTTGCTCGTAATTTAAGAGGGATTGAATTCCTTAAATACTAGAATGGTCATGATGGTCATTCTGACAATGATATCTATTGCGTAAATATTCCATAAATAGCAAAATGAATAAATGTGTTAAAATAAGTAATAAACCTCAGGACACCAAATGTAAATCAGTAAAAATGTTCTCATTTTTCCTGCAGTCTGAACAGCCATAAAGTGCATGAAATCTGACATTTCAAGCCATCTTCTGGCCATGCGACTTGCCTGAATGGTCAAATCTGGTTTATTTGCCTTTAAGTGCTGTTATTTAGCATATCTTGTTGCTTGCTAGCTACTCTGACAAGAACAGGTGGTAGGTAGCTAACTAGCTTGTTAATTGTTGACAAACGAATGAGTGAATGTGCTAGAAAGCTAAACGGCTACCTAGCTAGCTGCGGCTCGCCAAATAGGACTTGCTTTGGAAGTTGGATAATCTTATCTTTGAGGCTTTAAATGTGTTAGACTGATTTTGAACATTCAAAGCAACTGGGAAAGGTCCATGGCAGGCATTATTGTTGCCTTACCTTGCTACATAACTTGAGTGATATGAAGCGTGAGCGCCAATCAGCCTACACCACTGCGCACACCCCCGTCATTACTATGATAACTAGCGTAGCCATGACAGAAAGTGACTGCCGTCTGAACACACACAGATCTGATGTTAAGTTACAGGTGACCACGTTTGGTCAGTATTCCATAACGATTTTGAGCATTAATGCCTTCAGTGTGAACAAGGCTTAAGACAGTTGCCTTCCCAGCTAATGTCCCATCCAAACTACACCTAAACTATATTAAAACCAATTTCAATGTGAGATTGACTCATCGTCATATACATATAGATGTGGCCTTAAGACAAGATGATATTGGCAATGGGTGAAAATATGATAAATTGTCAAAGTGAGAATTAAGAGACTCCTAACCAGTGCAGCGTGACTTGACATAAGGAATCAGCAATAGACATTTCGGGAAAAATACCCTTTCTATTTTATTCTGTTATACTGTATGTGTTGACTGGTAGGGCAGAGGAATAAGCGTATGATGTCTGCTAAAGTTAATTTCATTGGCATGGCACAGGCAAAGTCTATTAAGCACAGATAAAAACTCAACACGCTATTCTGTTCTTTTTAAATACATAGCCTTAGTATCATGTTTATGACCCTTGTAATTGTGTATATTAAATGGATTTATTAAACTGGTGGCTATTGATACCCATTTTGACAGGCATGGCTCTGATGTAGAAATGCTCAGAAAGTTGTCTTATGATATTGTTACGTTCTAATGGAATGATATTGTTACGTTCTAATGGACACTAGAGAAGCTTAACCAAGTTTAATTCTTCCCAAAGGGTCGTTACAGCTGTAATTCAGACCAAGACATGGCTTCCCCCGTGGTGGTGTTCATACCCCACTTTGGGTGGAGTCTCCTGATCTCTAAACATTGCATCATTCTTGCTAAGCAGGGAACTAAGTGATACGAGCCTTCAACAGTTTCTCCCCTTATCAGTACTGTTACATGTGATTGTTTTCCCTGCACTCAGCCCCTCCCAAGCTTCATTATGGCACCCCTCATGTCTCCTTTGTAACTAATGTTCCTATACTCTGAGTATAAATGTTTAAAATTTACCCCAGAATCCAACAATATTTCTCAAAATACTGCTAGTGTAAAATACACATATTTAGGAAAAGTCAGGGACTGGTGGGTTCAAGGTTAAAATTACAAAATTGAAAACAGTCAGATTAACCATCTTGGCAGTTCTAGTGTTAATGAGGTAGCAGAAAAGTACATGCAGAATTTGTGAGTTAAGCTCACCCCCCCCCCCCCCCCCCCTTTAACCTCTACACCATCACTAACTCTACCTACATGTACATATTACCTCGACTAACCTGTGCCCCCGCACATTGAATCTGTAACGGTATCCCCTGTATAATGCCTCGCTACTGTTATTTTAATCTTAACACTTATTTTTCATAACACTTGTTTTTCTTAAAACTGCATTGTTGGTTAAGGGCTTGTAAGTAAGCATTTCACTTTAAGGTTGTATTCAGCGCATGTGACAAATAAAATTGGCTTGAGTTAGGTGTGGTTCCCCATATCAGAACTGTATCTTGCATTGAAGGACAAGAAAACATCAGTATGACTGGTGTGAGGTTAGGATAAACAGTTTAAAAGAAACTTACCTGAACCATTTCTATGCCTCGTTTCCTAAGGGAAAAGGAGAAAAGGAATCCTCATTACAAATTCGTGGCAATAGAGAATACATCAGATAAGTCCTTTTAACATGTCTACTATGAGATAGCTGGCCGATACCCTCTCACATTGACAAGACAGATGGGGATATAATAAAAAGTTTATTTTAAATTAAAACTTGCATGACAAACCAGCCGTAACACTGAATATCCTCCTCCATTTAAAACAAATGGAAGCACAGGTGTGTGCTATTAGCAAGACTTGCAAGCAGTCAACTGAAAATTAAAGGGAAATTCCACTTAATGTAAAAGTCAAACCAGTATTGGTTGAGCTGATTGGAAAAGATAAATTAACTGGATTTACATGTGATAATGAATTGACAAACACAGTCAAACTACAGTGAAGGCTACTCCTTCACACATTTTTCTGAGAACCTGCTTCAGAGTGAAAATGATCTTAGACTGGGGCAAAGATTTACATTCCAACAGAACAATGACCAAGCATACAGCCAAAGCAACGCTGGAATGGCTTCAGAACAAGAATGTTATAACGTCCTTGAGTGGCCCAGCCAAAACCTGTGGAAAGACTTGAAGATTCCAGTTGACCGCTGCTCCGCATCTAACGTAACAGAGGTTGAGAAAATCGGCACAGAAGAAAATCCCCAAATCCAGATTGGTATGTTTGTTTCAGCTTTGCACAAGACTCAAAAGATATAATCACCGCCAAAGGGTCTTTTGCAAAGTAATGACTCAGGATTGTGAATATTTGTAAATTAAATATGCATTTAATTTTTAATAAAAATTTACCAAATAACTTTAAACATTTTCACTTTATCATTATGGGGTAATGTGTAGATGGGTGGGGGGAAATAAAAATAGATTTCATCCATTTTGAATTTGGCCTGTAACATTTTGCTAGGTTGCTTCTGGCATTATACAAAATGAGCAGCATCCTATTCTGACAGTCAAAGTACCTAAATATAAAAAAATTAAAAGTTTAGGGGACACCTCAACCACAGGTGTCTTTATGACTGACAAATTCCATGAGAAGCCCTTCTCCAATAAATCCACAAAGCTATGACAATGGAATAAATGTCTGGTTAAATAACCAGGAAATGAATTGTATTCAGTGCACACCAATTTAAAACGGTCAATGAATTAGTTAAATTGGAATGAAATGCCCAAATTGACTAGAATAGAAATGAGTGTAAAACACACAGCAATGTATTGAGTACAGAGCATCATGCTACAAATACTAAAGCCTCAAAACCAAACAATCAGCACCTAGCATTAGCATCCATGCGAGTTGTCTGATGCTTCTTCATTGCACTGTCAAGCAAGGTGTTAAGCTTTTACTGAATATGCTCTTGGCTAGATCTGTATTATTGACGTAATAGATATGTAATAGTCTCAAATTATATTTTACAACATGACAATTGGGACATGCTTTTATTTAGGTCAGGGATGGGCAACAGTTCTCAGGGGCCAATTTATGTCACTTTTTCCACTTTTTAAACACACCAGACTCCAATAATCAACTAAATCATGATCTTCAGTTTTGAATGCAGTTAGATTCAAATCAGCTGCGTTTATTAAGGATGGGGAAAAAGTGTGATCCCACTCCGGCCCCCGATGACTGAACAGGTTTCCAGGCAAGATCTTGGTCAGCCCAAGAAGACTCATCAGGCAGTGGGTTTAGCGTGGAATGGTTTGGTCCATCCACAAAAACAGCTAGGGACAGCAGGGCCCCGCACATTCAGTACGCCAGGGCACTGCACATTCAGTACGCCAGGGCACTGCACATTCAGTAAGCCAGGGCACTGCACATTCAGTACGCCAGGGCACTGCACATTCAGTACGCCAGGGCACTGCACATTCAGTACGCCAGGGCACTATGTTGTGGAACATTCAAATATACATATATGGTGTAGAACAGACATGCCGCTGATAACTAGACTAAAGACTCATGTGAACTCAATTTGTAGCAATTTTAACGCCAACTTACAGGAAGTTGCACCCTCTTGAAAGCAATGAGTGTTGGTTTACATTTACAAACATTGGAGAAAAACAATGTTATATTTTGGGTTCTCATGGGGTGTGACAGTAGAACTAATTCATGAGGCATTTATAAAAGTTATAGTGCACTCAAAGTATTCAAACCCCTTGACTTTTTCCACATTGTGACAGCCTTATTCTAAAATTGATTAAATTCCCCCCCCTTCCATCTACACACACAATATCCAATGACAAAGCGAAAACAGGTTTAGAAAATGTTTGCAAAAGTAATAAAATAGATACCTTTTTACCTAAGTATTCAGACCATTTGCTATGAGACTTGAAATTGAGCTCAGGTGCATCCTGTTTCCATTGATCATCCTTCAGATGTTTCTACAACTTGGAGTCCACCGGTGGTAAATTCCATTGATTGGACATGATTTGGAAAGGCACACAGCTATTTATATAAGGTCCCACAGTTGACAGTGCATGTCAGATAAAAAACCAAGAGATGAGGTCGAAGAAATTGCCCTTAGAGCTCCGAGACAGGATTGTATCAAGGCACAGATCTTGGGAAGGGTACCAAAGAAAGTCTGCAGCATTGAAGGTCTCCAAGAACACAGTGGCCTCCATCATTTTTAAATGGAAGAAGTTTGACTCTACCTAGAGCTGGCCGTCCAGCCAAACTGAACAATCGGGGGAGAAGGGCCTCGGTCAGGGAGATGACCAAGCACCTGATGGACACTGACAGAGCTCCAGAGTTTCTCTGTGGAGATTGGAGAACCTTCCAAAAGGACAACCATCTCTGCAGCACTCTACCAATCATTCCTTTATGGTAGTGGCCAGACTGAAGCCACTCCTCAGTAAAAAGCACATGACAGCCCACTTGGAGTTTGCCAAATGGCACCTAAAGACTCAGACCATGAGAAACAAGATTCTCTGGTTTGATGAAACCAAGATTGAACTCTATGGCCCGAATGCCAAGCGTCAGGACTGGAGGAAACCCGGCACCTATTCCTACGGTGAAGCATGGTGGTGGCAGCATCGTGCGTGGGGATGTTTTTCAGCGTCATGGACTAGGAGACTAGTCAGGATTGAGGAACAGAGTACAGAGAGATCCTTGATCCGCTCCAGAGCACTCAAGACCTCAGACTGCGGCGAAGGTTCACCTTCCAACAGGACAACGACATTAAGCACACAGCAAAGACACAGGAGTGGCTTCGGGACAAGTCTCTGAATGTCATTGAGTGGCCCGGCCAGAGTCCGGACATGAACCTGATCAAACATCTCTGGAGACCAGAAAAAAGCTTGACAACAAATACAGTTGTGTCAAGCTTGTAGCGTCATATCGAAGAAGACTCAAGGCTGTAATCACTGCCAAAGGTGATTACTGAGTAGTGTCTGAATACTTACATAAAATGTGATATTTCAGTTCTTTATTCTTAAAAATGTGGAGGAAAAAAACTAACATTATGGGGTACTATGTGTACAGTTGTGGCCAAAAGTTGAGAATGACACAAATATTAATTTACAAAGTCTGCTGCCTCAGTTTGTATAATGGCAATTTGCATATACTCCAGAATGTTATGAAGAGTGATCAGATGAATTGCAAAGTCCCTCTGCCATGCAAATTAACTGAATCCCCCCCCCAAAAAAAATCCACAGAATTTCAGCCCTGCCACAAAAAGACCAGCTGACATGTCAGTGATTGGTCCAAAAATAGGGGAGGGTTGTCAAACTTTTTCTTTAGGAGGGTTGTGTGTTATAATATTTTTTACGTTTTTTTTCTGCCCAATTTCATGATATCCAATTGGTACTTAGTCTTGTCTCATCGCTGCAACTCCCGTAAGTACTCGTGAGAGGCGAAGGTCGAGAGCCATGCGTCCTCCAAAACACAACCAAGCCGCAATGGTTCTTGACACAATGCCACTTAACCCGGTAGCCAGCCGAAACCAATTTGTCGGAGGAAACACTGTACACCTGGCGATCATGTCAGTGTGAACTGCGCCCGGCCCGCCATGAGTCACTAGTGCCTGATGGGACAAGGACAGCCCTGCCAGCCAAACCCTCCCCTAACCCGGACGACGCTGTTCCAATTGTGCGCCGCCCCATGGGTCTCCCCGTCAGGGCCGGCTGTGACAGAGCCTGGACTCAAACCCAGAACCTCTAGTGGCACAGCTAGCACTATGATGCAGTGCCTTAGATGACTGCACCACTCAGGACACACACACAAAAGAAAATTGTGCATAGGGGAGGATAGTGCATTTTTTCCTTGGTTCAAGCTACTGCTCGTATTTTTCTTATAAATATTGTCTTGACTTAGTTTTGATATTCTAAAGTTTAGAAATGTTGGTGAAGGTTTGGTATAGTGTGGCTATTAAGCTTTAGCTACTGCAGGCCTATGATATAACGGCAGTGCACCCCGGTGCACTTGAGGTGAAGTAAGTCTGTTTCAGGTCTACCAGAGTTACTCCTATAAGCTAACATTAATACATTTAACTAATTAGCCACCTCCTGTACAGCAGATGCAGTAGCCATCTGACCAATAAATGCATGTCGGTGTTATAGCATGCCCCCAGAATTTCGCTCTCTAGGGGTTAGGCCTAAGCTTTTCTTCCACACAAAGTATGTGGACACCCCTTCAAATTAGTGGATTCGGCCATTGTCAGCCACACCCGTTGCGGGTGTCCAAACATTTGCCTTACTGAAGAACTCAGTAACTTTCAATGTGGCACAGGCCTTTCCAACTTCTTCTTCTTCCTTTTAATCCCTTTTCTCTCCCCAATTCGTGGTATCCAATTGGTAGTAGTTACAGTCTTGACTCATCGCTGCAACTCCCGTACGGACTCGGGAGAGGCGAAGGTCGAGAGCCATGCGTCCTCCGAAACACATTCCAACCTTCTTGACACAATATATATATATATATATGTGTGGATGTGCAACCTGGCTATATGGATAGCCGTACGGAAGCCAGCTGTACCAATGTGTCGGAGGAAACACCGTACACCCGGCGACCTGGTCAGTGTGCACTGCGCCCGGCCCACCACCGGAGTCGCTAGTGCGCGATGAGACAAGGATATCCCTGCTGGCCAAACCCTCCCTAACCCGGACGACGCTGGGCCAATTGTGCGTCGCCCCATGGATATTCCGGTCGCGGCCAGCTGCGACAGAGCCTGGGTGCAGTGCCTTAGACCACTGCGCCACCCAGGAGGCTTATGAAGGGACATCTTAACGTTACAGCATACAATGACATTCTAGACAATTCTGTGCTTCCAACTTTGTGGAAGACCCTTCCCTGTTTCAGCATGACAATGCCCCCGTGCACAAAGCAAGGTCCATACAGAAATGGCTTGTCGAGATCGGTGTGGAAGAACTTGACTGGCCTGCAGAGCCGACCTCAACCCCATCAATCACCTTTGGAATGAATTGTAACGTCGAATGCGAGCCAGGCCTAATCCCCCAACATCAGTGCCCGACCTCACTAATGCTCGTGGCTGAATGGAAGCAAGTCCCAACATCTAGCGGAAAGCCTTCCCAGAAGAGTGTAGGCTATTTTGCTGCAAAGGGCAGGACCAACTTCATATTAATGCCCATGATCTTGTAATGAGATGTTCGACAAGTGTCCACATACCTTGGGTCATGATTGATATCAATTTTTTTACTGACAAATAAAATCAATCCAAACTGTTCAGTGGCCAGTTGATGAATGGAAAGAGACCTGTTAAAAATGCTGAAGTGGTAAAGTCGATAACTGTTTATAAGCATGGCTAAGTTATTTTGGGTCGTAAACATTATTTGGAGTTAATTCTGAGGGTGTTCAATTATTTTACAGTACAAGGGGAGGTTCATGTGAAAATATTTACAATGTTTGGAAGGGGGGGGGGGCTTAATGACATCTTTGGACAAGCATAGCATCCCCCCCCCCCCCCCCCCCCCCCCGTGCTCTAATCCAGCTCTGCTGAGAGAGAGACAGGAAGTGTTTGTCAAGTCACAATCATCTAAATCAGTTCAAGTCAAATATGTCTGCCCATAGGTTGTGAACCACAGGATAAACATTGCTGAAAAGGAGACCAGAAGTGTTCTTATCCTGGAGGTTGAGGAACAGTGACACGGTCCCGTTAGTCTTTCTTATCCATACCTTCATCTGAAGGAGTGGCTTTACATAGTGATGCCTCACAGTATTTACATAACTTTATCCACTGTGTGTGCATGGGTTTAAGTGAGAGCCGTGTGACATTTCTTGATGTGTTAAACTTCATGGATAGGAAATTCACAACTTTGGCATTTAACACTACTATACTGCTTGAGACCAGGCTGCAAACGTCGGCCCTTAACACCTATTACCTATAGATCAACAGGCGTAGGGTAAACCCACTTTACCACAAGACTCGCTATGACTTGCCAGTACTTTGCCACATTCACTTTTCAGTTCCTGGCTTTAACAATGAGAAGAGCTGAACACTGCAGTTGCCCATAGCATAGTCCGAGGTACAGTTGGGTCAAATTACTGGCACCCTTGATGAAGATGTGCAAAAAAAATACTGTTTAATATAAATTCAGAGCTTTGTATGTTTAAAAAAAAAAAACTTTTCGCATTTTATACAAATACAATCTCAGAGAAAGATTGTTTAACAAGTAAAAATAAATCTCAAAATAAGACGTCAACGTTTCTTATAAAATCAATTAAATCTGCATTATCATTCTAATTGAGATTAACTTAATCTCATCAGAATTGTGGCCTTCCATAGCTTCCCGTTTCACTAGGATATGTAAAATGAAGTAACATGCACAGGGCTCTAAATAACATTTTTCATTGTTAGCACAACAGAATTAAGAGCACCAGAAAATACAACTTTTTAAAAATCAATTGAGAGCCTATATGAATTATAGCTAAATCTGAAGCACATGTGCCCTAGAATCTAGTTTGTAACCATGTAAATACATTTTCTAAAATGTTGATACAAATACCTCTTATTGAAATGTAATTTGTGGAACATTGGGTTTTTACATTATGTAAAAGCTCAATTTTCCTATTGAGATGCATTGCATTGAAAACTGTACACAGTCTCTTTAGGGGCACCAAGTTTGTGATGACATGCTAGATACAGTATAGCATTCATTCATTGGTATGATTATTGATCTCCTGAAGAAGCCATCAATTTTCCTTTCTGTGCCCCCAAATGTTTGGATATACTGGTAAAGTTACCAGGTTGTAAGCTAACAAGCTAATGAGGTAACGAACATGACTTAACAAAGTGTAAAAGAAATGCGGACAAGAGTGGTATAAAAACAAGCTGTGAATAAAAGGACTTTTTACCTACTGTAAAATATGGTGGTGGGATGTTTTTCTTCCACTGTTCCCTTGGGACCCTTGTTAAGGTTAACAACATGAACTCTACCAAGTATTGGGACATTTTAGCCAAAAACCTGGTTGCCTCCGTAAGGAGGCAGAAAATTGGCCACAAGTGGATCTTACAGCAAGACAATGACCTCAACCACATATAAATTGTTATTTGACCACAAAGTCAACATTTTGCAATGGCCATCTCAGTCTCCAGACTTGAACCCCTTTGAAAACCTGTGGTTTGAATTGAAGAGGGCAGTCCATAAGCGCAATGGAGGAAAGCGCAAAGATCCCTCCCAATCAGTTCTTCAATATAAAACCATATTACTGGTGAATGTGTTTGTGGTTTTTGACAGTGTTGTTTTCTTTCTTCTGGGAATTTTGTATTTATATTGATGTGTGCATTCTCTGTAATTCTGGGCTCATCTGTAAAAGAGACCTTGGACTCCGTATGACTCCTTGACAAAATAAAAGGTTAAATAAAAAAGGCTAAGTGTTGTTATCCTCACAAGGGGAGGGTGCACAAAGTACTGAAAACAGGGGTGCCAATAATTTAGACACCCATTTTCTTTAATTAATTGTTAAACAAAATATATTATTTGAGAAATTGTATTAGTACAAAATAATTTCCCAATTTGTTAAAGCATACATTATAGCTCAGTATTTGTGTAATTTATTTTATAGTCTTATCTTCATCAAGCGTGCCAATAATTTTGGACCGGACTCTGTCATGTCATGTCCAATCACTGGCTTCAGTAAAACGTCATAGGCCATCTGAATAACCAGTAAAACCTGTCTGCCAGGTAGCCTCTCTGAATACATGTTAAGACAAGCTTGCCACACCCTGCAATTTCTTGGTGATGATTTTGGCTAAAATTATATTATATTTTATTTGTTTATAATTCTGATTTTTTTAGGGGGTGCTGCAGCACCCGGTGATGGGTCGCGGTGGAAACAACCTGAATGAAAAAGACTGAGTGTAATCCAATCACATTGATATTATTATGCATGTTCGACTAGGGAAAACGACTAAACTATAATTCTAGAAGGCAGCACTATAAGCACTATAGCCTATTGAAGATTCCAAGGAATTGTCAACATGATAACCGAAATAAGTATGTGAGATTTCTCGATATTGGCGTTCAGCGAGCACATTAATTGATTTGGGCAGGAACACACCACACATTTTCTAATGCTTGAGTTCCTGCACATTATGGAATATTGGCTTCAAATAGTGCCGAGTTGTGGCGCCCAAAATGAGAACCGGCACCTATTTCAGTCTAAGTCGAGCATTGAGTCCCGTACCAGTGTGTAATTGAATGTGGTATAAATACGTGCAAAGTCCTGTAGCCTACATTTCAGCAACAGGTTTCACACGGTAAAAGTCGTGAAACCATTGTGAAGTGACGGAAAACTATTGGCTTAACTTCACGAATACGTTCGTGGTTACATAATGTATTGGTAGGCTAATAGCCTGTTAAATGTTCTTACCTGCACATGTCCACAAATACCAGGAAATTCATCTTTTTGATCTTCTTCTCGCTGAGCCAGTAGCCCACTCTTCTGCCCTTCAGAAGAGTCTGCATCTCAATATTATGCGTTGGTGCCCTTGCTGACAATGACATAATGAAAGATAGTTATTCATAAAAGCCAGCTCTTCTTGCCGTTGTGCCAACGATACCTAATTCTCCCCTGAAATGTTTTCATTCTTGCAAACTGTGAGACCTTTAAATACCCTAGACAAGATCTGTATTCCAGGTATGCACAATAGGCTACTCCAGCTGTATTTCAGGTAAATCTGGTTACCAACAACCCATAGTGCAGGGAACTAATTGACCACGATCTCAAATTGTGTCCCTCTCTTGCCCAAAGTGCCGATATTCCGTGCAAGAAACATTTGCTTTGAGAAATTGAATACATTTACGAGTCATTTATAATTCATCTCTTGATGTTTATCCCTAAATGTGACTCCAGACGTGAATTGTTGTGGCTGAAAATCGTCGGCCTACAAGTGCTGTAAACCTTCCGCGAGCTTGCAAGCGTCTGTTGTGCGCATAGGAACAGGAAAAATGCTCAAGTCATTGCTTTGAATCACAATCAGAGGGGGAGACCGAGAGCGCTCGATTGTTTTTGAAAGTGGCCGATATTGGACTTGTACAAAGTAACCTGATCAGTTTCAGTTTCTGAAATATAGGACAAATGGATAGAACCTCTTCAAATTAGTGTTAGGCTATAGCCCTATTAATGGTAGCCTTTGTGTAGCCCAGAAACAGAACACAAAAATAGGCTATTTTGGGTTGATACTTGCTAGCCTACGAAATTAGCCACCACGTACCTTATCTGGTTTTCACCGCAACAGGTTCCCTGTTTGTTGGTTCAGATGAACAGTCAAATAATTGCAAGAGAACCTGATATGCCCAAATGGTCAGCTCAGACAAGATGATGCATTGGACGCTATTTCTAGAATAACAGGCCCAGATCAATTGTGAAAAGCTTTTAATAAACTTTAATGTCGTCCTGTCATATCAGTGGGAGGAGGCACCAATTAAGTTACCTATTGGGTGACACAATCAGCTCAGCTGTCAAATCACTCAATCCATAGATTGAGGTGGGTGAAATGGGGAAAATATGCAAAAGTGAACATAGTCAAAATTGCGCATAAATAAATGTTGATGATTGTTGGATGATATCTACACAAAACGGTAGAAAGATAAGATACTAGCGGTAGTCTACTAGGCTAAGGTGCACTGCTCACATTGCGACATCTAGTGGTAGGCTACACATTTGACAGAACGGGTAGACTATATTATATATATATATTATATATATATTGAAATAATTTTCATGGCATGCTGCACTGTATGAATGTGCAACACAAATGCATACAATTTTGCGTGCATACAGTGCCTTATTAAATACGTATATATTGCCCTTAAAAACTCTATATTCTAGTAGCCTACACAAGCAACAGATCTTATTTCAACTTTTGTGACGCTGTTGTATCCTAAATATCGGGTCGTCACTAGTTACCGAAAAATACATGCCTGTAACGATAAAGAACAACAACTATTTCAACGATTTTACCGAGTTACAGTTCATATAAGGAAATCAGTCAATTGAAATATATTAATTAGGCCCCCTATCTATGGATTTCACATTGTCCGTACATTTGCGCATTCAAAACTACTAGGAACTCGGAAAAATACGAGGTCAAATCATGACGTCAGTGATCTTCATGTCGGAAAGTCGAAGATCCAGAAAGAGGCCCGAGTTCACCAATTGGAATTCCGAGTTGGATGACGGTTCAAATAAATTATTTCCAGGCGGAGCTCTTTTTTTTCTGAGTTCCAGTTGATTTGAACGCACTGAAATTAGAAATGTGCAAGTTCCCAGTTGTTTTGAATCCGGCATTAGTCAATGGGCCGTACGGTGCATTTTAGGAAAACTCGGACAAGGATCTCTCGTCTTCAAGGAGTCAAAAACCCAACATGAGCACGAATTAAATGAACAAGAAGCTCAATATTAAAACATATTTTCCGGTATTTAAGATAATTAACTTGTACTTTCGAGGAAAATAGCCAGGTTTCTCGACTCAAACCCTGACTTTTAGAAGGGATTATGGGACGATTAGTTTAGCAACCTGTGACGCAAACTGACAACTTAAACGCGATTGGTCGACTGTCGGCTGGGCGGAGCGTTATACATTTCTCCATTCATTTCCTTTTGGTATATATGCCGCGTTCACAACCACTGGAATCTCGGATTCCCCGACTTCCAAGCCTTCAAGATAACTCGACAAAAAACGGAATCTCGGATTCCCCGACTTCCAAGCCTTCAAGATAACTCGACAAAAAACAAGTTCCGACAAGGGAAGTTCGTTGTGAAAGGTCACCCAACTCAGAATATCAAGTTGGAAACACGGGCATCTTTCTAGACTTTCCGACCTGAAGTCAGAACTTCGAGATTTCCGAGTGCCCAGTTGTTATGAACGCGGCATTATCTCATTTTCTAATATCTCTGGTCAGTCATATGACAAGGAAGAAAGGCAATCGGTGTTGTTGTTGGTTTATTAAATGGCCTGGGGTTATGAAATAATATGAACATGGATTTAAAATGAAATCACAGCAAGTTGCCTCGTCAACGAAACTGTTTGTCATGTAAAGAAAGGTGAGCTTCATGGCTAGCTAATGTTACACACTTTCCATCTGTCAAATCATGTGGTCTACCATTTTTAGCTAACTAGGCTTACGTTAACTTGACTGCCTAGCTAGTTAGCCAGAATCCGACTAGATGTTAATTACATTCTCTCTCTAGTCGTAACGCGGCGCGAGATATAATGTACCTCAATCCAGGGATGGGAGATGACATTGTACTCCTAATTATCCGAACTAACAAATCTAGAAGATTCAAATAGAGCAAGTTTTTCGTCAGCATTCTAGGCTAGTTTATGCTATAGCAGCCCATTGGATTACATGAAAATGCGACGTCTAGCGCTGGGGGTGAGTAGTTACCGGAAGGGTTGTCGAATCAAATCGGGCTGCTGTAGCATTAGCTAGCCTAGTATACTGACAAAAAACTAACAGTCATTAAAGTCTAGCAGTATTTTAATCTTCTCTATTTGTCAGTTGGGATAATTAGGAGTGCACTGCCATTGAGGTACATTTTCCGTGCCATATCTCACGCCGGATGCACATTGTCCTGATCGTGGCATTAGCAACGTTTCGACTAGACTAGAGAGATAATATAATGAACAGGGCCTAAAATTAACACCTGCCAAATGCGGGTAGATTTTAGCATTGATGGGTAAAATGTATATTTCATAAGCCACGTTGGCGGGTGGTCAGGGCTCTATAGTGCGAGCATTTAACTCGCATTTGGGGAAAAAAATAGTTTAGTGTGATCACATTTATAGTAAAATAACTGTTGCGTAAGCCGTTTTGAAAGTATTTCCGCCGTTTTTTTTTCATAGCTGTTACATTAATCGCACAAAGTCAAATAACTACGAATCCTATATGTGACTGACCAGCTCGATTCGATCTTACCTAGCAAAATGTGAAATTTTGTTTTTTACATTTGATAAAAGTAGAGACTCCCGAGCTAGAAAGTGGTATGAGGAACAATGGGAAAGTAATTCTGCTTTGAAAGTTGATTAACTTGTAACCTCACTTTTGAGAAAATGGCCCTTGAATGTTTTTGGTACACCTACTGGAGAGCTCTTTTTTGTCTACACCCACTCAGCATTGTTTACACCCTCTTTCCCACCTATCTTTTTAAGGATTCACATGTGAGGCCATGAAATAAACAACCAAAGATTTCAAGACTAAAGGCTGGTTTATACTACAGGTGTGTTTGTAAATTTAATCTGGAGTGCCAGGGTGTGCTCTGGGCGATCGTACACTCAGTGTTGTCAGATTGTCCGTTCGCAAATTCAGAGTGTTTCGCTCCCGGAGCGTTCAGTCTGGTGCTGTGGTGAGCTACCTGAAGAAGCGGCCCAGCCCATAACGTTAGCTAGCTGGCTTTATCCCAGTGTTTGTTTGTCAGTTAGTCCACCCGTCGGCATTGGATTGTCTGCACATTGCTGGCTAGATAGATAACGTTAGCTGGCTAAACAGAGTGGAAAAGCATCTGTCATATGAAGATTTGACAGCTAGCTAACTTGGCTCTTTATCCATGGCAAGCGCACACT
The DNA here is from genome assembly GCF_029448725.1 of Salvelinus fontinalis. Taxonomy (NCBI): domain Eukaryota; kingdom Metazoa; phylum Chordata; class Actinopteri; order Salmoniformes; family Salmonidae; genus Salvelinus; species Salvelinus fontinalis. The sequence continues at coordinate 12,972,344 of NC_074684.1, forward strand.
TGATCCGCTGGCCGAAGAGTTGGGTTGATCCGAGCGTTCTGTTCTAACAGTAGCAGTCAAGCACCCAAGCTAACGTTGGCTAGCTTGCTAGCTACTTCCTGACACAAATGCGAGAACAGCTCACTCTGACCATTTTACTTACCCTAGCAGAGTTGGTTAAGCTGTTTTTATGTTATCCACAGTATTAGTGACTGCAACTGTGCTGCTGGCAACAATTTAATAGTTTTTTTGCAAACATTTACTGACACTGGCCATATTCAACGGCTGTTGAGCGTTCGTAAATTTGTCAGTTATTCTGCACTCTGGCACATTCAGACGAGAGGGCTCTGAAATCGGAGTAGATAGCCAGAGCAAATTTACCAGCTACGTCTATCGACAGTTGTCGCAGTGACATCATGAACATTCTATTGAAATGGTTACTTGCATAGTAGTGGAGTCTTTTGTTTAGACATGTAGCTAGCTAGTTAAACAATGAACCATAATCCCAACTCATAACATAGCTAGCTAAAATTAGGCTATAAACTAGCAATGCAAATGTCTCTGAGATACAAATAATATTACTATACAGATCATACACAATGTTAGCTTGGGACCCAGCCAGCTAACGTTAGCTTAACTTGAAATCAAAACAACTTTCTGATAAAATTAGAAACGTGTAATATCTGAAAATGTAGCTAGCTAGACTATCTTACCGTATATGTGGATGGACGTTTCTCCCTCTGTCACGGATGCCATGGTTGTCCTTAGTTTGAAGATGTAATCCCGGAGACAGGTGTTTTATACAACAGCCTTCTGTGTGTTCTCTTTTCAACTCTGTCGGCATATTTGAAATCAAACGGCAGATTTATTTCCTTCTCTTTAGCTGTCATACTCTAATAACACTGATTTCTAAACTCGGTCCTCCAGAAAGTGGTGAGCAACACCTAACCAGTTCTACTACGTGATATCTTGAAAAAAAAAGTTGTGTTAGAAAGGATTGCCAACCCATACTGACCAGCTCATGATCAGATCAAATACATTTTTATTTGTCAAATGCGCCGAATACAACAGTAAAATGCTTACTTACAAGCCCTTAATCAACAGTGCAGTTTAAGAAATGGAGTTATGAAAATATTTACTAAGTTAAACTAAAGGGAAAAAATATTAAATAAAAAGTAACACAATAAGAACGCGATATACAGCGGGTACCGGTACCGAGTCAATGTGCGGGGGTGCAGGTTAGTCGATTTGTAAATGTAGGAAGAGGCAAAGTGACTATGCATAGATAAAAAAACAGTGAGTATCAGCGGTGTAAAAACAAAGGGGGGGGGGGGGGGGGGGGGGGGGGGGTTAGATGCTTGGGGGTAGAAGCTGTTTGGAAGCCTTTTGGTCCCAGACTTAGCGCTCTGGTACCGCTTACCGTGCGGTAGCGGAGAGAACAGTCAATGACTTGAGTGACTGGAGTCTTTGACTATTTTTTGGGGCCTTCCTCTGACACCGCCTAGTATATAGGTCCTGGATGGCAGGAAGCTTGGCCCCAGTGTTGTACTGGACGGTATGCAATGCCCTCTGTAGTGACTTACGGTCAGATGTCGAGCAGTTGCCATACCAGGCAGTGATGCAACCGGTCAGGATGCTCTCGATGGTGCAGCTGTAGAACCTTTTGAGGATCTGGGGACCCATGCCAAATCTTTTCAGTCTCCTGAGGGGGAAAATGTGTTGTCGTGCCCTCTTCACGACTGTCTTGGTGTGTTTTGACCATGATAGTTTGTTGGGTATGTGGACACCAAGGAACTTGAAGCTCTCAACCCACTCCACTACAGCCCCGTCAATGTTATTGGGAGCCTGATTGGCCATCCTTTTCCTGTAGTCCACGAACAGCTCCTTTGTCTTGCTCACATTGAGGGAGAGGTTGTTGTCCTGGCACCACACTGCCAGGTCTCTGACCTCCTCCCTATAGGCTGCCCCATCTTTGTCGGTGATCAGGCCTACCACTGTTGTCGTCAGCAAACTTAATTATGGTGTTGGAGTCATGCTTGGCCACGCAGTCGTGGGTGAACAAGGAGTACAGGAGGAGACTAAGCACGCACCCCTGCAACAACACATCAGTGTGGCATATTTTTTAAATTCTATTTTACCTTTATTTAAGGAGGCAAGTCAGTTAAAAACAAATTCTTATTTTCAATGACTGCCTAGGAACAGTGGGTTAACCTTTCTGGCGCAGGCGTTCCTCTAGCGACCCACCTCGACAACATCCGGTGAAATTGCAGAGCGCCAAATTCAAAATACAGAAATAGTCATAATAAACACAAGTGTTATACATCGGCCTAAAGATGAACGTCTTGTTAATCCAGTCACTTTGTCAGATTTCAAAAAGGCTTTATGGCGAAAGCATACCATGCGATTATCTGAGTACAGCGCCCCGCTTACAAAAGCATACAAACATTTTACAACCAAGTAAAGGAATTACAAAAGTCAGCAATAGCGATAAAATTAATCACTTACCCTTGGAGATCTTCATATGGTTGCAGTCACAAGAGTCCCAGCTACACAATACATTTTCGTTTTGTTTAATAAAGTCCCTCTTTATATCCCCAAAATGTAGTTTTGTAGGCGCATTTTGTTCAGTAATCCACTGGCTCAAAGGCGGTCAAAACATGCAGACGAATACATCCTAATAGTACCAGTAAAGTTCGTTGAAACATGTCAAACGATGTTTATAATTTATCCTCAGGTTGTCTATTGTCTAAATAATCGATAATATTTAAACCGTACAATAGCGTCTTCAATAGAAAGGAAAAACAATGAATGGAGCGCACTCAATCACGCGCTCAAACCAGCTCTGAATTCTTCCTCAGTCCACAGACAGAAAGGTCTCATTCTTCATTTTTCAGAAAACAAGCCTGAAACAATGTCTAAAGACTGTTGACATCTAGTGGAAGCCATAGGAACTGCAATCTGGGTCCTAACCCATTAGATACTCTATAGGCATTCAATTGAAAATACCCACATCAAAACAAATCCCACTTCCTGGATGGATTTTCCTCAGGTTTTGCCTGCCATATCAGTTCTGTTATACTCAGACATTATTTTATCAGTTTTGGAAACTTTAGAGTTTTCTATCCAAATCTACCAATTATATTCATATCCTAGCTTCTGGGCCTGAGTAACAAGCAGTTTACTTTGGGCACGCATGGGCATCCAGATGTCAAAATACTGCCCCCAAGCCATAAGAAGTTACTGCCTTGTTCAGGGGCAGAACGACAGATTTTTACCTTGTCAGCTCGGGGATTCAATCTTGCAACCTTCGATTACTAGTCTAACGCTCTAACCACTAGGCTACCTGCCGCCCCGGTGTGTTGTTGCCTACCCTTACCACCTGGGGGCGGCCCTTCAGGAAGTCCAGGATCTAGTTGCAGAGGTTGGTGTTTAGTCCCAGGGTCCATAGCTTAGTGATGAGCTTTGTGGGCACTATGGTGTTGAACGCTGAGCTGTAGTCAATGAACAGCATTCTCACATAACTGTTCCTTTTGTCCAGGTGGGCAAGAGCAGTGTTGATTGAGATTGCATCATCTGTGGATCTGTTGGGGCGGTATACGAATTGGAGTGGGTCTAGGGTTTCCGGGATGATGGTGTTGATGTGAGCCATGACCAGCCTTTCAAAGCACTTCATGGCTACCGACGTGAGTGCTACGGGGTGGTAATCATTTAGGAAGATTACCTTTGCTTTCTTGGGCGCAGGGACTATGGGGGTCTGCTTGAAACTTCTAGGTATTACAGACTCTGTCAGGGAGAGGATGAAAATGTTCACTAACACTTGTCAGTTGGTCCGCGCATGCTTTGATTACACGTCCTGGTAATCTGTCTGGCCTGTTTAAAGGTCTTGCTCACATAGGCTACGGAGAGCGTGATCACACAGTCGTCCGGAACAGCTTGTGCTCTCATGCATGCTTCAGTGTGCTTGCATCGAAACGAATGTAAAAGGCATTTAGCTCGTCTTGTAGACTCGCGTCACTGGGCAGCTCGTGGCTGGGTTTCCCTTTTGTAGTCTGTAATAGTATGCAAGCCCTGCCACATCCGATGAGCTTCAGAGCCAGTGTAGTAGGATTCAATATTAGTCCTGTATTGACACTTTGCCTGTTTGATGGTTCATCTGAGGGCATAGTGGGATTTTTTATAAGCGTCCGGATTAGTGTCCCGCTCCTTGAAAGCGTGTATCTCGGTGCTGACGTTGCCTGTAATCTATTGCTTCTGGTTGGGATATGTACGTACAGTCACTGTGGGGACAACGTCATTGATGCACTTATTGATGAAGCCGGTGACTGAGAGGGTATTTTCTATTTATTTAACTAGTCAAGTCAGTTAACAAATTCTTATTGACAATGACGGCCTACACCGGCCAAACCTGGACGACGCTGGGCCAATTGTGCGCCGCTGAGTGCATGTTAGATTTTTACATCTACCCGCAACAGTGGCTTGTGGACCAAAAACTTGATTTTAATAACTGGGAACTGGGAAATATCTGACTTAAGTGCCATGCATTCAGGTGGTAAGGGGATTATTGTGTGTGGATTTCTTCTGTCTGGCCGCAATCAGGCTACCGAAAGTGCATACATTGGGCGATGTCATCAGAGAACGTGTGTTTTGGGAGTGTGTGTTCATTAAACGTTGGAGAAAAAACTTTCCTAGTGTGTGAGGAACACGGTTGCTGGCTTCATAAATGCTAGCGAGCTACCTTTAGAATCATACATTTTTTGTTTTGCTAGAGTTATGCTAACCTGTTCCTTTAGCTTTGTTAGTTAGCTTGCTGGCTAGTTGTAGGTTAGCTGGCTAGTTGATTACAATAGTTTGCTACTGCCATCGAGTTGTTGTTGTGCTATCACGAGGTACCCCCAAGCATCCACGGGGTTCTCCCCATTTGAGCTCCTGTATGGCCGTCGGCCCCGCGGGCTGCTGGACCTAGCCAAACGAGGTATGGGAAGAACAGCCGAAACCCCCCCCACCAGCGTAGTAGAACATGTGGAGGAGATGAGGGAGAGGATGATGGCGATTTGGCCAGTGGTGAGAGAGCACATGGCCCAGGCGCAACGTGCCCAGGAGCGTGTCTACAACCGGGGGGCTCAACCACGAGAGTTCCAACCAGGTGAGAAGGTCTTGGTGCTGATCCCTACAACAGAGAGTAAATTCCTGGCTACGTGGCATGGGCCCTACGACATCGTTGAGCGGGTAGGTGACGTCAACTATAAGGTCAGCCAACCGGGGCGGACAAAATCCCCTCCAGCTTTACCATGTGAATTTACTGACAAAATGGCACGCACGTGAGGTGCTGTGCGTAACGTGGACCCGGCCACAGCATGCCCCGCCCTCGGTCGAAGTTGCAATGGGGGAAGACCTCAGCCCGACCCAACGGGAAGAGAGTTGGTCCAGCAGAATACTGCCGTGTTCTCCGAGGTGCCGGGGCGCACGGATCTCGTGGAACATCACATCCACACCCGTCCGGGAGAAAAAGTGCGTAAACGGCCATACTGAATACCAGAAGCCCGGAGGGTGGCGTTCCAGCGGGAAGTGGGGAGACTAAAGAGGCCTTTCTACTGACTCTGAAAAACACCAAAAGAATGATGTGGCCAGGGCAATACATTGCAATGTCCGTACTGTGAGACACCAAAATTGTGGCAAAATTGCTTAAGGACAACAAAGTCAAGGTATTGGAGTGGCCATCACAAAGCCCTGACCTCAAGCCTATAGAAAATGTGTGGGCAGAACTGAAAAAGCATGTGTGAGCAAGGAGGCCTACAAACCTGACTCAGTTACACCAACTCTTTCAGGAGGAATGGGCCAAAATTCACCCAACTTATTGTGGGAAGCTTGTGGAAGCCTACCAGAAACGTTTGATCCAAGTTAAACAGTTTAAAGGCAATACACTCAATTAGTATTTGGTAGCATGTAAACTTCCGACCCACTGGGAATGTGATGAAAGGAAATAAGCTTAAATAAATCATTCTCTACTATTATTCTGACATTTCACATTCCTAAAATAAAGTGGTGATCCCAACTGGCCTAAAACAGGGAATTTTTACTGGGATTAATTGTCAGGAATTGTGAAAAACTGAGTTTAAATATATTTGGCTAAGGTGTATGTAAACTTCCGACTTCAACTGTATCTCCGTATATAATAACTTTATACATCAAACTCCACTAATGAGACATGTTATCCTCATATAATCTAAAGTCATGTTGTCCTCGTTAACATGTCTCATTGTAAGAGGATAACATGTATCTAACGAGACGACATGTTGTCCTCTGAGATTTCTGAGACATGTTATCCTCTACCTGTAGATCCAACAGCGGTGTTGGACAGACCCCTATATAACATTGCCAATCAGCTCACACGGAAGTGGTTGTGACATTCATTCACCTCTTTCACACGTAAGCTAGTCCCCTGACAGCTCTCATTCACTCAATACTTAACAGTTCAATTTCAAACCTCTAATTATCCAAATTCCTAATGGTAAATAATTTCAATCGTTTGTTATCCAAATTTCAATCGGTTTTTGTTAAGCTGAAAGAAATGTGGTTATTGTTCCATATCTCACAATCACATAACTTTCACATCCACATTCACTTAGTACTATTTCCAAACACACTCGGAAGTCTCCTCATTACCCACGTGCATCGTCTACGATTCTCTGTCATTACTTGCTATGCACAATATGTATCGCCAACAGTGCTCTTGCCGTTACTTGCTATACATATAAATAACACATACTCAAAAATACCTTGCGTTCTTTTTTTTCTAGCTGCAGACCACATCAAAATGTATTCTAAATGCCTATAGGCAGCTGTCAGCGGGGCGTTGCCCTCGCTCTAGTCTTCTCTTAAAACTAGTGAATGGTCTTCTCTCTATAAGACTATGGGTACCTTTTTTATGCGTTACTCGCCTTGATTTTCTTCCTTTTTTAATCTTTAAAAAAAAATGTATACAGATTGATTTCAATTGACTTACTGAAATCAGTTTCCTTCCCTCAATTGTTCGCGGATGGTGTGTCTCCTCCTGGACAGCTCACAGTAAGGGTCTGGTCTGTGCGGGTCTCGTCGTCTTTTTGGTCACATGGAAATTTCCCTCACGCTTCATAAAATGCGCCACCAGTTTTCCTCGCAGACCCCCACTGGAAAGCTCCGCAGGTAGATTAAATAATTCTATTCGTGATGCCAAATTGTCTTAGAAATTCTACACCAGGGACACCCGAAGTCAATCTTAAATTAATAATTCTTTATTCTCAGCGCTTTGGAGAGGTTCCAACCAACTCAATGCACCATGTACACATGTCGAACAGGAGCTCTAACGAGGCAGTCTTGTTAGTTCCCTTATATACTGGTTACATGCATGTTACAAAGGCATAGTTCCAGCATGTGTCTGGCACTGTCTCCTATCTTAACCTAAAGAACATATTCTGGGCGTTCTGCCAGATGGTCCTAAGGAGAAGGTCATGACGCACTCTCATATCTTTACCAGGGACAGGCAGGAATCAAGGATTGTTTACGACACCAAGGATAAGATTTACATTTTCAAGACTGTTTCTTCATTTAATTACATTCCCTTCACACCACGCTCAAAGTTACTTAGGTCACTCGTTTTGCCCATTCTAACCTTCAAATGAACTGTAACTGGATGTCTTTCTGTCTGCTTTATATAGTAAGCCATGGCCACGGAACTCACTGTCTGTAAGAGCGATCCAGTTTCATGAATGGGGTGGTGTATGTATAAAACTGTGTGTGTGTACACAGAGTGTACAAAACATTAGGGTGCCTTCCTAAATTGAGTTGCACACCCTTTTGCAATCAAAACATCCTCAATACGTCAGTGCATGGACTCTACAAGGTGTCAAGCGTTCCATAGGGATGCTGGCTCATGTTGACTCCAATGCTTTTCACAGTTTTGTCAAGTTGGCTGCATGTCCTTTGGGTGGTGGACCATTCTTGATACACGCAAGAAACTGTTAATCTTGAAAAACCCGACAGCATTACAGTTCTTGACATACTGAAACTGGTGTGCCTGGCACCTACTACCATACCCCCGTTCAAAGGCACTTTAAATATTTTCTCTTGGCCATTCACCCTCTGAATGGCACACATACACAATCCATGTCTGTTTTCTCAAGGTTTAAAAATCCTTCTTTAACGTGTCTCCTCCCCTTCGTCTACACTGATTTGAAGTGGATTTTTACAAGTGAGCTCAATAAGGGATCATAACTTTCACCTGGTCAGTCTGTATGTCATAGAAAGTGCTGGTGTTCCTAATGTTTTGTACACTGTGTGTGAACGTATGTACAGTACCAGTCAAAAGTTTGGACACCTACACATTCAAGGGTTTTATTTTATTTTTAAATTTGGATCACTACTGGCTGTAAGCGAACGAGTGATGCGCGTTTGGAGCTGTACTGGCTGTATCCAAGGCTCAGCCAATCGTTCACATAACAGAACGCAGCATACGACTGAAGAGAGAAGAGACAACCAACTTGCTCGTTACCGCATCAGCACGCGCTCTAGAAAGACAGCGGAGAGTGGAAAGGCAGTTTGCAGGTACAGCAGCGCGTCCCCTGAACGGTAACGTTGGGTGAGAAGCCTAACCACGGAGACGGGTGAGAAGGTGATGTGTGGGTGTGGTCACACGCGTTCTATTATAAAGACTGTCATGGCTAACTGCAATTTTAGTGTATTGTTTTTTTCTTAAGACTTGTCATTTGTAGGAAAGTCTAGGCAACAAACTTTGGGTTGCTTTCTTACATTTTTTTTTGCTGTGAGTTAGGTTCACATTAACCACTTTATTTTACACACAGAGACTGATCATGTGGATCATATTCTTTGTTGTTTGTTGCCTAGACTTTACTACAAATGACAAGTCTTCAGAAAAAAATTGTTCAAACCTGCATTTCCCCCTAGCAAGGATTTTTTTTGCACATTTCAGTGTAACAAAAAGTGTCACCTTTTTGGGTCCTTACCAGTTTGCATCGCTGCAAAAACTTATGCAAGTTAGGGAGCCAAATGAACGTCTCTCTTACAAATGCAATACGGTAGGCTACTGATGAGTCAATCACTTTTACGTCACTGTCTGGCAAGTCCTGATGGATTTCATATCGAAAATACAAACAAGATCTTTAGTTTACTTGTCCCGATGCGATGCCATGGGCCTATAACTACGTTGTATGATTTATGAAGGATATGAGATGGACTTTATTCAGTCAGTTCAACACCATTTATAAAGTAGTCAAGCTTACTGTTCATCAATCAATTTACAGTAATACTATGCTCCAACCCTTCATGGCTGCATATGAAACACGCAAAATAAAATAAATTAATGTGCCAGAAAACAGTAGGCTAAGTGGATTTTGACTCATCGTTACCACATTATATGGGACGGTCAAATTGACTGACATAGATGATGAAGGAGCATCATGCTCTCTCCCTCCGTGTTCAGATTGACTGGCTACAAGCACAGTGTACACAACACACACACACACAGGTACTGGGAGGCGGGACAGACAGCAGACTGTCAAACCTGCCATCGCTCACTTTGTGACTGACAGGCGCCTGTCCTATCAATAGATCGCTAGAAGATGCATATCGTTCATTCTAGCGGGAGAGGGCTCGGCTGACTTTTTTTAATGACTTTGTATTGTAAAAAATGTGCTTAGTTAATTTAAGTGGAAAAAGTACCCAGCTGAAAATGTGTTTGTAACCGGCTGTGTAGGCGACAGCTTGCGCAAGTGGAAAACGCTGCCAAATGTAACATATCATACTAATTTGAGTATCCCTGATTTACATCTACTCTGAGACCAGGCTGGCCTAGGTGGTTCTCCTGGGGTGCATTCAGTTTGATTTTAATGTTTACTACGTTGCATAATGGTGTACTGAATGTCACATTTCCCCAAAACATTGAACATTCTTCATCAAGGATGTAATCATTATTAGACTAATTCAGGTAGGTCCCTCCCCGTTTTGTTCCGTTTTAAGAAATGTTTTGCAACAGAATCGGAGTATTGAATACGCCCCAGACTTTGAGGTACATTTACTGTTTGGTGGGTGTGGCTTGAAGCAATGCGTGACATATTTAAAAGGCAGCGGACATGCTGACAGCGTTCCCCAACCCACAACCCCACCCATTTTTGAACTGGTCGTTCAGAACAGCACTGTTTTTGTTTAATTGACTGTTACAGTAAAACATATCATACTGAATGTAGCCCAAATGTTTTTTTACCCAGGGGTGGCCAACTGGGTAAGAAAATGGGTATACATAATGCAAGCTATTGAGTAGTACTACGAAACTAAGGCCCTTTTGTGTTCCAGGGAGGAGTATGGAGAATGATGAACTTCCGTCAGCGGATGGGATGGATCGGCGTGGGGCTGTACCTTCTGGCTAGCGTGGCTGTCGTCTACTATGTCTTTGAGATCGACCAAACATACAACCGTCTCACCCTGGAGCACGTGGAGCGGGTGGCTCAGGAGCAGCGACCTCTGGCAGGGGACAACACGCCTCCCGCCGCATCCTCTGGGCCCCCATCCTCAGCTTCACTGCCCACCTGGACCCAGAGTCTCAAAACTCGCCTGCTCCTCTTGCCCTTCTGGGTGTGGGTCACCATCTTCCTCGTGCCCTACCTTCAGGTGTTCCTCTTCCTCTACTCGTGCACGCGCGCTGACCCCAAGACGGTGGGCTACTGCATCCTGCCCGTATGCCTGGCGGTACTCTGCAACCGCCACCAGACCTTTGCCAAGGCGTCCAATCAGATCAGCCGGCTGCAGCTGATTGACACCTAAAGTGTCCAACCGATTGAGACGGTGGATAATATCAGAGGCGGGGTGAGCAGCCTTAGTGTATGCTGCACACAAACTAGGCGGCGGCCTACTACTCTCCCACCTGAACTACAGGATGCTTAACACTCAACTAGTGCACTGTGTGAAGTGTTAAGCCTACCAGTCTTCACTAGGCAATTCACTTGGGGGTTTGGTGGTGGTTTTGTTGATGTGTATGTGTGCTGTTCTTGAGATGAACAATGATACGTGTATCACAACCCTTTGTATTTGTGATTTCTTACATTCAACAAAGGCTGGACCAAAGGGTGCCAAGTGCTCCAGGGTCTCACCACAGTACCCGACTATGATAGACACCAATCATTGAGGGTTTATCCGTTCACTGCAAGGTCCCATTTTTTTAGGCAAATAATTCTGTGAGGAAAGGTTGAGAGCCATATTGGTTCAATCATCATCCCAAAACTATTACTGACTCGAAGTAAGGTGAAATATGACGTGTCAACTAATTTGTACAGACAGTTTTAGGAATGTGATGCCATTTAAAAAAACTGTCTTAGTGGACCAGTAGTGATTCTTAGAGAAGTACTGCAGTGTTGTTTTGTTATTGGTCTGAATGTATTTTGTAGTGTTATTTACTGCTGTGTTGGCTCAGTAATTTCCTTCTACATAACATGCTTTTTTTGTCATTCTATTACTTGCAAGTGTTTCGGAGATTCGTCCATCTATCCAGTATTTGTATAAGATAAATATCTTGTGCCTTTTAGGCCCCCCACCCCCCCCCCCCCCCACCCCCACCCCCCCCCCACCCTCCAAGTAAAGTCAAAGAAAGTCCACACAAAGCACACGGACCATGCTTTTGAAAAATACCGATCTTCTACTACAGCCATTGTTTGATGTCCTTGTGTGCCATAAAGTGACAAAAACATAACATGAAATTGTCAAAATGTTATTGCCTTTTTTATATGGATCCCTGGTCCCTTCTTTGTAAGACATTTATGTGGAAATGTATGTTCAATAATGATCAATGAGTTGTGGAATCCTTCACATATGTAAGTTACGAGGAAAATGTTCACTGCCAACAAAGATAATTTCCTATCTTGAAATGAGCAATGGGACACATTTGGCTAACCTATATGATCTTAAATCTGTCTTGGATGTCTGTGCCACATTAATTTATGGCAGGTAGTGTCCTTAAGCAATTCTGCAAAATACTAATTTGAACCTTGTTTTGAAATCATCTTTGGCTACTCTGTGTTGATGGGAGGTCAACCGCCATATTTTTAAACATTTCCAATTGATTCAAGATGGAACTGTTTTGATTTAATGTTCCATCTACATTAGCGCAGTAATGAATGTACAAAAGGTTTATTTGACCTTCCTCCCAACACAGGGAAGTGGCATGTGCTGCGTCGAGTGACCTGACCGAAAGGGAATTGGGCTGGGTTGTGTTCATTAAGGCACACACAAAGCGTATCAAAATGTTTTCTAACAGAAAATACAAATTTGTCCAGGTAATCCTTCCATGCTTATCAGTTCTGTTTGTTTCCTAATGAACACAACCCTGATTTTTGTCCTTGACTATACAGCATGTGTCACTCATTGTAGAGGCCCAAGTGTATGCGGGTTTGTGCTCTTCCCTTGTCCATTATTAGTAAGGAACCCCCCTCACCTGGTTGTCTAGGGCTTAATTGAAAGCAAAAACCAACAGACTAGGCCCTCTAATGAGTTTGACACCCCTGCTATAAAGCAGGGTTCCCCAAACTTTGTTCTGGGGTGCCTGTTTTGGTTTTTGCCCATGTACTACACAGCTGATTCAAATAATCAAAGCTTGATGAGTTGGTTAATAGAATCAGCTGTGTAGTGCTAGGGCAAAAATGTGCACTGGGGTGGGGCTGCTATAAAGGATCATCTACTTGGGTTTTGGACTGGGTGTTTTTAGTGGCTCACATTACATTTTAACTGAACTATTATCTTTCACTCCACCCCGTTTCACCTTCATCTATTTTTACTATGTTGCACCCATTAACAACTTGGGTCCTCAGAAGTTGCAGTGTCTACAAAGGGTCACGTTCAGAAGGCATCAGATGGAGTTACTACCTGAACTCATAGGAATGCTCATTTTGATCAATTTTCTCCTACCGAAAGTACTATTGGTTTTAACAAGATACAACTGACTACAGTTACTGAAACCTCAAGCTATTCTCAGGATAGCCAATGTGGTGACGTTGTATCTACCCAATAACCTGATTTGATCAATAAGTGTCAAGGTCAAATCATACTTTGCAGAAGCTTCCATACTCGACCAGAGTTGTCCACCCTTGATTCAACCTACACAAGTCCTATATGATAGTTTGGACATACAGCACTAGCCTGTAGAAACACTACCTGTCATGTTTTTTCTGTTTTTTTTTTAAAAGTTGTATTAGAAGAAAAAAATATGGGCTTGCTTGGTCTGTCTAAAAGAATGAGTGGTTATTCACGTTGGTGCTTCTGATTTTTATTGCCTTTCAAATCTAAACGCACTGTGATTAAAATAAGGTCTGGATTGTAAGAAAATTAAACGTATTATGGGAAAATGTCTGCAGACCATTCATGTGATTTCTCAAAACAAGCAAATGCTGGGGGGACAGTGCAATTCTATTATCCATTAACAAAATTTCTATGAAATACATTCCACTTAAATGATTGACATTTATACAAATGTTCAAAACAAACATTTCAATTGTAACAAGAGAAAGATATGGATCATAACTGCAATGATTGCCAAGGCAGGAGCAATACCATACATGAGTGGGAGTGAATTACTAATAGCCACCCAGTGGATTGAATAATACGGGTTGGCATATCTGCCCCCAAAACAGTGTCCTCCAGTCTTGTATGCCAGGACCACCAGACTCTTCTTCCTACAGTAGTCTTCTAAGTCCCAAATGGCAACCTAGTGCACTACTTGGGCCCTGGTCAAAAGGAGTGAACTATATAAGAAAAAGGATGCCATTTGGGACAGAGCCCTTGTCAGGCCCTCAAGGTCTTGGACCGCTTTGCAGGAGGCTGCATAATAGGGGCTTTTGTGTCTTCATCATCTTCCTCCTCCTCATCTGCAACAGATGACAGAAAATTACTTTTGTGATCAAGTTACATTTTGGGGGGGCGGTTGACAGAAGGGAAAACAAACCAACAGACATTACACAAACATTTATCTCCTCCTCCCCTTCCCACCCATAGGACCGGCTTAAAGTACATTGCCTATATAGTGATATTAAAAACTGTCAAGTGTCGTAGTCCATATGTTAATATTGGACTCATTTTAGATTGCATCAGTTTAATGAAGCCTGTCACGGACTGAGGTAGGTTCAGTAAAATAATTTGACCAAGCCATATTTAATTGTTTTCTCTCATGTAGCACAAGATACTGAACATGGTTACATATCAGTGATCAAATACCAGTTATGTCAGAGATGCATGTTTTAATGATTGAGAGGAATATTCACATCAAATCTGTTGACACAATTTATGCAGCTTGATAACACTGTGCAGGCATGACACAAAGCTGATTGATTTGATAGCCACCTAGCTATATCTGATATACATAACGTCTTCAAATATCATAGGCCGCCTACCCATAGTCTCAAGACGGAGGAATAGAACATTGTTTCATCTGAAATGACAGGCTGCAGGCTTTATGTTTTAAACAGTTGTAATTTGATAAGTTGTGATATCGGTAAAACGCAATGATCATATCAATACTCCAATGACGGAATCAATTAATCTGTTCACATGCACACGTAGTAACAAGATATGTTTGTACGTCACAGTGGCATCATAAGCACACCAAACGTATTCATGCTGACAAAAAAAAAGCTAGCAAGCTAGTCGGTTTGATACTCGGAAGATCTGTGTTATGAAGTAGCTAGCCCAAAGACAGTTATCTAAATTAATTCTCTGATCAACGTGGGCGGTTTATCTGATCATCCAAAGATTTGCTAAGGTTGGGATTTGTCTATATAATGATTTTCATAGCAACTAGTTATCTACCGAAAGGTGTTGTTCTTCCATGTCATGATTAGCTAACCAAAATTTATAGATTTCGTGAGACACTAGCCACAATAGAAACAGAGCAATTCGCGAACCTTGTTTTGTTTTTACAAACATCCATTGCGGTAGCTAAGCGTGTTGTTAAATGAGCTACCAGTAACGTTAGCTAGCTAACCAAGCTCACCGTCGTCGACTTGCAAATCCCCCTTGTCATTTCCTCCGCAAAATTGTTCTTGTACAACGAGATCAGTGAGGAGCCCCGATACGTCTGCGTTTAATTTCTTAATCCCCACTATCATAGAAGTGAGGTTATTTTCTGTTTTTACGATAATCTCTTTCTTCAGGCCATCCCTGTATTTTAGCTCTCCTCGTATCTCAGTAGCTGCCATGTTTGTTGAACCATGACCCTAGTTTGAACTCTGACCCGAGTCGTAGCGGCATTTTGATGGAGAATCGATTTGGTCAGTCTTGTACTTTCTGAGACTTTAGCCATATTTGCACAAAGACATATATAAATAACAACCACTAACTAAACCAATAGGTAGACAATAGTTTAATTTTCATCAAAATGTGAAGATCTCAGAAGTGCTTTTCAGAAACTCCCGCCAACAGGGTGAAATGTTAGCATAACCGGAAATCGTGCGGAAATTGTCATTGTGAGATAGCTACAGTGAGGGGGTTCGATTAATCTAGCCCGGGCGCCAGTGTAAACATGTTTTGATTTGGCTTAAAGTTGGTTACATTCGACTTGGAACCGGGCTGCCTCCCTGGCGCGAGCCAGCTGCTCTGCTCGATCTAAATCTGCTCAAAACAATAGTGACGTAATTAAGCAAGTTCAGTAATGAGTAGGATTCTTTCTTTTCCCATGCAAAGTGATTGCTTTTCTGCCGTCCAAGTGAAAACAAATATGACATTGCTAACATTTATTTGATGGAAAATAGATAGTATGTTATAGTATATAAATAGTATGTTTCCGAACGATGCAACATGATGCCTTGTTAACAACAGCAGATTACTGTTCATTTTGAGATCGGCGTTCCTCCCTCCCCGCTTTCTCCAGATGACGTGCCGGCCCATTGCACGGTTCAACCTGGGCCAATGTAAAATAACTCCCTCAGTGAATCGGGTTTGAGAATAACATAACGTCCAGTGCGCTCCAATCTTTTTTTGCTTATTGTATCTAATTTATTGTATCTTTTGGTGAACAGAGCATTTTGATACCTCTTCTCAAGTCATGGACGTCCCTGTTTAGATTTATCTGGCGCTCTACATTTTGCCCTGGAACAGGAACTTGTATTCACACTTTTTTCACCTTCTATTTTCCAAGAATGGCGGCAAATGAGGCAGATGAGGCTACTGTTTCTTTGGTAGATGTTTTGGAAGAAGATGAAGAGTTGGAGAATGAGGCATCTGCTGTTTTAGCTGGTAGTGATTCTGAGAAGTGTTCCTATCCCGAGGTAGGCTATTTGCACCACATTGCGAGAGAAACACAAATTATCCCAATTTAAGTTAGCTATAATACAGCTTTGCAGTCTAAGCCAGTGTTTAGTTTCAAATGGATTTTGAAAAATGAAAACTTTAGCGACGTCACCAATCTGATGTCTCCGCCAACGTAAATGACAATTGTTAATAAATTGAACTTGATTTGTATTTTTATGAACTCGTTATAACAAAATGTAACCTGTGGTTTTATCAAATGTAACGTTACATTTTCATGCTCTATCCGAAGGACTCAAGTTGATATCAGTTTCACACGTGTTTGTTTTGATGTGGTCTTGCAGGGCTATGTGAAGCGACAAGCCCTCTATGCCTGCAGCACCTGCACACCAAAGGGGGGCCAGCCAGCCGGAGTCTGCCTGGCCTGCTCCTACAAATGCCATGAAGGCCATGACCTGTTTGAGCTCTACACCAAAAGGTGAGTTTCACTGCATTGTTGATAATTTTTTCAATTAATCTTTCCTCAATTCCTTGCATCATCTCTCGTTGCCACCTTCTCAAAACCTATTGGAGAAGAAAGTCTGAAGGGAGGGACCTTGGACCTACTCCTCCAATAAGGTTGAGGAGGTGAGGAGCTGGGATGACGAATTCAGATAGAGACGTGGAGTGGACACCTAAAGGATAAGACAGACCAACACAAACGTGGGCCATGCACAATAGATCAAATGTTGGGTGTCGATGAACGGAGGTGATGCAGAATTGTCTGGAAATGAACATAAATACTGTAGGACAATATTTCAGTGCTGTGTGTGCCCCTATATCTGTGCTCAAAGGTATTATTGTCCCACACAGTGAAATTGGGGAGGGGGCTGTGGATCTGTCTCCGTCCGTTTGTTTGTAAACTAGTCACACGCGATATCTCAGACAGAGATGCGTCTTGCCACAGAGATCTGGCATTTACAAAATTACACTGATTGGGCCAAGGTGGGAGTTAAAGTAATTCATTGATGGGGGTTGCATCATTTGTGGGGGATGACATGTTTACTGTTGCCTTGTTTGTCCTGTACCACCCTACATCCCACTGCTGGCTTGTCTCTGAAGCTAAGCAGGGTTAGTCCTGGTCGGTCCCTGGATGGTAGACCAGATGCTGCTGGAAGTGGTGTTGGAGGGCCAGTAGGAGGCATTCTTTCCTCTGGTCTAAAATAAATATCCCAATGCCCCAGGGCAGTGATTGGGGACATTGCCCTGTGTAGCGTGCTGTCTTTCAGATGGAATGTTAAATAGGTATGGTCACTAAAGATCCCATGGCACTTATTGTAAGAGTAGGGGTGTTAACCCCGGTGTCCTGGCTAAATTCCCAATCTGACCATCATGGCTAATCATCCCCAGCTTCCAATTGGCTCATTCATCCCTCCCTCCTCTCCCCTGTAACTATTCCCCATGTATTTGCTGTAAATGAGAATGTTTTCTTAGTCAACTTACCTAGTGAAATAAATACAATCATGAACCACAGCACTCTAGCCTTATCTGAGATATTGCAGATGCGAACAGAATTTTCCTACAGTTAATCCTGAGCTGGGAATTTTTGCAGGAATTTCCGCTGTGACTGTGGAAACGGCAAGTTTGAAGAGATGAGGTGCAAGTTATACTCAGTAAGTTTCCTTACATTACTTGAAATTGTGGTAGTTTTGATGTGATGCTGTAGTTTGAGTTGGAGACATTAGGCCAATAACAGCATGATGTGCATGTTTTCTATATGAAGCCAGTTACGGGTCTGGACAAATATATTGGCACCCTTGCACTTTTCTTAAATAATTCCCTATTTCTTCTAAAATAAGTTGAAATTGACAACAACTTTTGGTCTTCACAACATGCTATTAGATTTAACATTGCAGAACCAATTTTATTTTTGTGCAATATGCAACTTTTAGGGGACCTGACTAAATTCACATACAGTTGAAGTCGGAAGTTTACATACACTTAGGTTGGAGTCATTAAAACTTATTTTTCAACCAATCCACAAATTTCTTGTTAATTAGCAAACTATAGTTCTGGCAAGTCAGCTAGGACATCTACTTTGTGCATGACACCAGTAATTTTCCAACAATTGTTTACAGACAGATTATTTCACATATAATTCACTGTATCACAATTCCAGTGGGTCAGAAGTTTACATACACTAAGTTGACTGTGCCTTTAAACAGCTTGGAAAATTCCAGAAAATGTCATAGCTTTAGAAGCTTCTGATAGGCTAATTGACATAATTTGAGTCAATTGGAGGTGTACCTGTGGATGTATTTCAAGGCCTACCTTCAAACTCAGTGCCTCTTTGCTTGACATCATGGGAAAACCAAAAGAAATAAGGCAAGACCTCAGAAGAAAATTGTAGACCTCCACAAGTCTGTTTCATCCTTGGGAGCAATTTCCAAATGCCTGAAGGTACCACGTTCATCTGTACAAACAATAGTACGCAAGAATAAACACCATGGGACAACGCAGCCGTCATACCGCTCAGGAAGAAGACGCGTTCTGTCTCCTAGAGATCGTACTTTGTTGTGAAAAGTGCAAATCAATCCCAGAACAACAGCAAAGGACCTTGTGAAGATGCTGGAGGAAACAGGTACAAAAGTATCTGTATCCACAGTAAAACAAGTCCTATATCGACAAAACCTGAAAGCCTGCTCCGCAAGGAAGAAGCCATTGCTCAAAAACCGCCATAAAAAAGGCAGACTACGGTTTGCAGCTGCACATGGGGACAAAGATCGTATTTTTTGGAGAAATGTCCTCTGAACTGATGAAACAAAAATAGAACTGTTTAGCCATATTTGATCATCATTATATTTGGAGGAAAAAGGGGGAGGCTTGCAAGCCGAAGAACACCATCCCAACCGTGAAGCACGGGGGTGGCATCCTGTTGTGGGGGTGCTTTGCTGCAGGAGGGACTGGTACACTTCACAAAATAGATGGCATCATGAGGAAGGATTATGTGGCTATATTGAAGCAACATCTCAAGACATCAGTCAGGAATTTAAAGCTTGGTCGCAAATGAGTCTTCCAAATGGACAATGACCCCAAACATACTTCCAAAGTTAAGGACAACAAAGTCAAGGTATTGGAGTGGCCATCGCAAAGCCCTGACCTCAATCCCATAGAAAATTTGTGGGCAGAACTGAAAAAGCGTGTGTGAGCAAGGAGGCCTACAAACCTGACTCAGTTACACCAGATCTGTCAGGAGGAATGGGCCAAAATTCACCCAATGTATTGTGGGAACCTTGTGGAAGGCTACCCGAAACGTTTGACCCAAGTTAAACCATTGAAATGCAATGCTACCAAATAGTAATTGAGTGTATGTAAATTTCTGATCCACTGGGAATGTGATGAAAGAAATAAAAGCTGAAATAAATCACTATTATTCTGACATTTCACATTATTTTAAGAAAGTGGTGATCCTAACTGACCTAAAACAGGGAATTGTTACTAGGATTAAATGTCAGTAATTGTGAAAAACTGAGTTTAAATGTATTTGGCTAAGGTGTATGTAAACTTCCGACTTCAACTGGAGATGTGAGTTAAAGATCTGTCATTTTCATTGAAAGCAAGTTTAAGAAGCGATATGTTTTATGTGCGCTATTTGTATGCTTCCTGTTTTAAAGTTTAGTTTTTGCGTCTTTTACTTTCAGTTTTGTACCCCAGCTTAAAACAGCTTGAAAATACAATATATTTGGTTATGGAAAAGATATTCCACAGAGGTTTAGATGGTACAATGTTTCTCTACACTATACTTGCTTGTTTTGTCACAAATTTAATCTATTAGAATTTTAGTAACCAGGAAATTGCAGAACTATTTCTGCATAGCGCATCTTTAAATTTGACCATTTTAATTTAAAAAAAATAAAGGAAAATGGCATTATAGCCATCAAAGAGCTTGCTGTACCTTTCTACTGGCAGTTTGCCCCACTCTTCAGGAGCAAACTGTTCTAATTCTTTAATGTGCCCTCCACCAACTGGGTGCCCTCCACCAACTGGGTGATTCCAATTAAACCAGTTTTAAAATGTCTGTAGCAAATTGAGTTACAAAACCATGATGAACCTGCAAAAATCTCATATCATTCTGAGGACTAAGATGTGTGGTTTTATGGGAAGTATCTTATTGTAAATACATTTACATTTTTCGCCTGAATTTTGTACATTTCCACCAAGTCTCATTACCGAAATGCGTCCGGATTCATTTCTGGTATTAAAAAAATATATATATAATTTTACTTGAGAAAAACTAAAAACTAAACTAACTTATTTTAATAAACCATAACATTTACCTCTAGTATTTATTACGTACAAACACTGTCTGTGGACTAGTTTGTGTAAAAACTCCACTCAGTTTTTAAATAAAGTGATGATGCGTCATCTAGAGGAGTAGTCCTTAGATGAGCGCAAGTTAAGTTTGATTTTATAATTTGAAAAATATTTCTCCAGGCAAGTCAGTTAAGAACCAATTCTTCTTTACAATGACGGCCTACCCCGGACGACACTGGGCCGCCCTATGGGACTCTCAATCACTGCCGGTTGTGATTCAGCCAGGAATCAAACGAGGGTCTGTAGTGACGCCTCTAGTACTGAGATGCAGGGCCTTTGACTGCTGCACCACTCAGGAGCCCCGAAATGTATACGCTTATATGCCTTCAAAATGAGGTTCTTATTGTCAAACACCCAGTTTACCCCACTTCGCCTTCTCATTACAGAAACAGCTGCAAAAGTCATACTTAATTTAATTACTGTTAAGGTAATTCTCAATGACACTTATTTTATTTTTTACCATTTTGTGAGTGACCCAACTGCTGTTTTCAGCTCCCTATTGGATGTGATTCAGATCTGGATTTTTTGCTGGCCACTCCAGTGTTTCTTCTTAAACCATTCCAGGGTGCTTTTGATGTGTGTTTGGGTTTGGGACACAGTTTTTGGACACTGGGTTAAACGCTGCACTCCAAAACACCTTGATAAGCTGCTGATTTTATGATCTCTTGCACACACAGGCTCCGCCCCAGTACTAGAGACAGCAAAGAAACCCCACAGCATTATCAAACCTCCCCTCTTTGAATGCCTTATTTGGCTGTTGGTAAACTGCTGAAGGAGGCTCAAGAAAGCCTGATTGAATGTCAATAACCCACCTAAACAAGCCTAAATCCAGGAGAAAATATTCTGTGTACCAAAAAAACACAATTAGAGCTCTTTGGAAATAGAGATCAGCGCTGTGTTTACTGATGACCAAAAACAGCAATTGGTGGAGGGCAACTCTCAAACACTGAAGAATTAGAGTAATTTGCTGCAGTTATTTTTCTGCAGTTATCTTGGCCAAAGGCTGTGCAACCAAGTACTAGCTTCAGGGTGCCAACAATTTTGTCCATGCCATTGGTCTTTGTTTTCTCAATTAAAATGATCAAATTAAGCATACAAAAATAAAATTGGTTTTGCGATGTTGAAAATCCAATAAGTGTGGTGAGTTTTTATTTACATTTCAACTTAAAGAAATAGGAGATTATTTAAGAAAAGTTCAAGGGTGGCAATATATTTGTCCGAAACTGTACATCTAGGCCAGTGTTAACCAAACCTGGTCCTGGGGACCCAAAATAATCAGGCTTGATGATGAAGTGTGTTAGTTCTAGGGCAAAAACAAAAATCTTTGGGTACCCAGGACCATTGACTGAGAGACTTTGATCCATGATGTTACTGATTTCACTGTCTTTTAGGACAAGGATCAGTTGAACACGGAGAACAAATACAGCCACAATTTTTTTGGTCTGTATTGCACCTGTAACAGGCCATATCCAGACCCAGAAGACCCGGTAAGAGTTGACCATTCACCTCAAATAGTCTATGAATTGTTAAAAAAAAAAAAAATCCGTATTCCAGTGAAGATTTATTGACCAAAAAATGTCTTTCCCAGGTTGAAGATGAGATGATACAGTGCATTGCCTGTGAGGACTGGCTTCATGGCAGGGTAAGGCTTTTGTGGAGCACCAAAGCATAAGGATGTGTTGAAGATGCACAGGTCCCTGGGCATGTACACTCCCCTATGTATTTATTTGGACAGTAAAGCTAAAATGTTTCATTTGGCTCTATACTCCAGCATTTTGGATTTGCGATCAAGTGTTTCATATGACGTGAAGGTACAGTATGTAACCTTTTTCTTTGAGGGTATTTTCATACATCTGTTTTACCGTTTAGAAATGACAACACTTTATGTATCTAGTCCCCCCCATTTCAAGATGTCATAAGTATTTGGGCAAATTCATTTATACATTACATGACCAAGTATTTGAACACCTGCTCGTCAAACATCTCATTCCAAAACCATGGGCATTCATATGGAGTTTTGTCCCCCCTTGGCAGCCTTCACACTTCTGGGAAGGCTTTCCACTAGATGTTGAAACATTGCTGGGGGACTTGCTTCCATTCAGCCACAAGAGCATCAGTGAGGTCGGGCACTGATGTTGGGTGATGAGGCCTGGCTCGCAGTTGGCATTCCAATTCCTCCCAAAGGTGTTTGATGGGGTTGAGGTCAGCGCTCTGTGCAGGCCAGTCAAGTTCTTCCACACAGATCTCAACAGACCAGTTCTGTATGAACCTCGCTTTGTGCATGGGGGCATTGTCATGCTGAATTAGGAAAGGGCCTTCCCCAAACTGTTGCCACAAAGTTTGAAGCACAGAATCGTCTAGAATGTCATTGTATGCTGTAGGGTTAAGATTTCCCTTAGAACTAAGGGGCCTAGTCCGAACCATGAAAAACATCCTCTACCAAACTTTACGGTTGGCGCTATGCATTGGGGCAGGTAGCGTTCTCCTGGCATCCACCAAACCCAGATTCGTCCATCGGACTGCCAGATGGTGAGGCGTGATTCATCGCTCCAGAGAATGCATTTCCACTGTTCTAGAGTCCAATGGCGGCAAGCTTAACACCACTCCAGCCGACACTAGGCATTGCACATGGTGATCTTAGGCTTGTGTACGACTGCTTGGCCCTTGGAGACCCAATTTCATGAAGCTCCGGACGAACAGTTCTTGTGCTGACATTGCTTCCAGAGGCAGTTTGGAACACTGTAGTGAGTGCTGAAACCGAGGACAGATGATTTTTACGCACTACAGCACTTGGCAGTCCTGTTCTGTGATCACGGCTCAGTCATTATTGCTACTAAACGTTTCCACTTCACAATAACAGCACTTACAGTTGACCAGGGCAGCTCTAGCAGGACATAAAATTTGACTAACTGACTTGTTGGAAAGGTGGAATCCTATGACGTCCCACGTTGAAAGTCACTGAGCTCTTCGTTAAGGCCATTCTACTGCCAATGTTTGTCCTTGGAGATTGCATGGCTGTGTGCTCGATTTTATACACCGGTCAGCAAAGGGTTTGGCTGAAATAGCCAAATCCACTAATTTGAAGGGCTGTCCACATACTTTTGTATATATCATACTTTTGACTACACGTGTGGTTGATTTTATATTGTGCTTAATAGAAGTGAATGGTGAATGTATTGTCATTTGGGAGTTACTTTTATTTTAAATAATATATGTTTGTGGATGCTACCATGATTATGGATAATCATGAATAATGATGAGCAAGAAAGTTACAGAAGCACAAAGATCATATCCCCAAGACATGCTTACCTCTCACCATTACCAATAACAGAATGTTAGTATTTTGTAGGGGTATGATATTTGTGAATATAGGCCTTGGACAGATCAGATCTTTACAATGCCAGGAGAAGTGTTAAACACAGGGTTCTAAAACGTTTGGTCATGAAGAGCTACTTGGTGAGCAAGGTTTTGTTGCAACCCAGCACAATGGATTCAGCTAATCATGGTCCAAATTGAATGGGTTTGTTCAGTAGGAAGCAACATAGTAAAACGTTTTAAAACGGAAAGCGAAAATGAGCATTCTTATTGGATAGGAGCTCTGTTTCAAAATGCTTTCTCATGTTTTGTGCCTACTGAACACAGCCCATAATTCATTGATTAATTGTTTTAGTGCCGTGCTAGAACAAATGCCTGTACACCCAGTAGCTCTTCATGACCAGAGTTGGAGAACCCTGGTTTAACATCTTGGGAACCACATCAAGATAATATAGGGATCCTATAATCTGTGACGTCCTGCTCAGAATCTGTAGTCCTACATCTTGAATACATCCCGAGTATTTAACTCAAGACCGACCTGGTCTTTACCCTGGTCTTGACTGTGTACCCTTGATGCCATAGCTGCTATATGAGCATATGTATATCGTATCTGAGTGTTGTGTTTTTTTTATCCAGCACTTGGGTTGCCCTGTGCCAGAGTGTGTGGAGCTCCAGGAGATGGTGTGTGAGTCCTGCATGAACAATGCTCCTTTCCTGTGGACCTACGCCACCCATCTGGCAGGTACTCCTAGAGATCCTAGAATTCACAGTGATTCTTTATGTAGTTCTATGGGTACTCTCCTTACCTTCAGTTTACTGACATGCCCCAATTAACAAATTCAGAAAGAAAACACACTTCAGGATAGGAGACATTCTTTAGACCTACCACATTGTCTTTTGTTTATGCTTCTATGCGAACGTACAGGTAACTGCCAAAATTAAGGAAACGTCAACATCAAGTGTCTTAATAGGGCTTTGGGCCACCATGAGACCCAGAACAGCTTCAATGCACCTTGGCATAGATTCTAAAAGTGTCTGGAACTCTATTGGAGGGATGCGACACCATTCTTCCACGAGAAATTCCATTATTTGGTGTTTTGTTGGTGTTGGGACAACCCCAAATAAGTGTTCAACTGGATTGACAGCTGGTGACTTAAGACCCCTCTTTCAAGTTCAGAGATCTCTTCTAGCCATGGTAGCCAAAGTAATGGGCAACTGGACATTTTTAAACATTACCCTGAGCATAATAGTTTGTTAATTGCATAATTAACTCAGGAACCACAGCTGTGTGGAAGAACCTGCTTTCAAAATACTTTGTATCCCTCACTGACTCAAGCGTTTCCTTTATTTTGGCAGTTACCTGTACAGTACTAATGAAACCTGCAGTAACTAGTGAACAAGAGGCTATGGTTTGCTGTAGAGCAGTTTACTTCAATGGGTGACTAAAATGCCGTTAGCTATTGGGGTCGATGTGTGCACGATTTCATGCCTTCTTCAGCCGTTTTGATCTCAATATCAAATCATATCTGGGTAACAATGATTTACCTTACTGTGATTTCTTTTCAATTAAAATGGTCAAAAAGAAACAAAATAGCTTCTTAGCGAAGAGCAATTTCTCAAGCAAGAATTTTGTTAGGGCTGTCTGGAGGTGGTCTGAGTGGGAAAGCTGAAAACTAGCTGTTATTGGCAAGGAGGTTTGAGACTCTCATTGGTCTAACTAATTAAATCACCACGCCGGCCAAAACTCCATCCCACCAAACCAGGCTGAAATTTCAGGCGGGCTTTTCAAACAGCTCTTAGACTAAAACGGCATTATCATTTTCACAATATTATTCCAACCTCAGTGTGGAAATATATACAGTAACAGTCAAAGGTTTGGACACCTACTCATTCCAGGGTTTTTCTATATTGTAGAATTTCTTTCCTTCATGTATTTCAGCCAATCAGTTGTATTGTGACACGGTAGGGTTGGTAGACACAAGATACACCTATTTAGCAAAATACCAAGTCCATATTATGGCAAGAACAGCTCAAATAAGCAAAGCAAAGAGAAACGACAGTCCCTCATTACTTTAAGACATGAAGGTCAGTCAATCCGGAAAATTAAGAACTTAGTTTCTTCAAGTGCAGGTGCAAAAACCATCAAGCGCTATGATGAAACTGGCTCTCATGAGGACCGCCACAGGAAAGGAAGACCCAGAGTTACCTCTGCTGCAAAGGATAAGTTCATTAGTTACCAGCCTCAGAAATTGCAGCCCAAATAAATGCTTCAGAGTTCAAATAGACACATCAACATCAACTGTTCAGAGGAGACTGTGAATCAGGCCTTCATGGTCCAATTGCTGCAAAGAAACAACACCAATGAGAAGAAGAGACTTGCTTGGACCAAGAAACATGAGCAATGGGCATTAGATTGGTGGAAATCTGTTCTTTGGTCCGACGAGTCCAAATGTGAGATTTTTGGTTCCAACTGGCGTGTCTTTGATATGCAGAGTAGGTGAACGGATGATCTCCGCATGTGTGGTTCCCACTGTGAAGCATAGAGGTGTGGGGGTGCTTTGCTGGTGACCCAAATTTATTTAGAATTAAAGGCAGACTTAACCAGCATGGCTACCACAGCATTCTGCAGCAATACGCCATCCCATCTGGTTTGTGCTTAGTGGGACTATCATTTGTTTTTCAAAAGAACAATGACCCAACACACCTCCATGCTGTGTAAGGGCTATTTGACCAAGGAGAGTGATGGAGCGCTGCATCAGATGACCTGGCCTCCACAATCACCCGACCTCAACCCAATTGAGATGGTTTGGGATGAGTTGAACTGCAGAGTGAAGGAGAAGCAGCCAACAAGTGCTCAGCATATGTTGGAAAAGCATTCCAGGTGAAGCTGGTTGAGAGAATGCCAAGAGTGTGCAAAGCTGTCATCAAGGCAAAGGGTGGCTAATTCGAAGAATCTAAAATATTTTGATTTGTTTAACACTTTTTGGTTACTACATCATTCCATATGTGTTATAACACGGTGTCAAATTATATAAGTCAGAATAAAACACTAGACATTCTTAGGACAATGGCAGGCATCTCTGTCGAATAAACTTGTCTCTGGCTCGATCCAGGGTTCTGACTTGAGGGAGTACAGCTACGATCGGAAGTGTTTTTACACAGCAGGTTGGGATAATTAACTTGGCAGGTTAGGAGACTTAGGTTAAGGTCAAGAAAAGAGTTAGGGTTAGCTAAAATGCTGTCCTAACCTGCTATAAAGTCACTTCCGGCCGTAACTGTACTCCCTCACCTGTTTTCCACGTCACATCAAAAGGGCGGCCTTAGAAAAGCTCCTCTGCTGGTAGACTCGCTCACAACACAGACATGACAAAAACATTGCTGGATTCCTATCGAACAGGCGGCTATAAATATATAACTATAACTTAGATAGCTGTTCGATAAATGAGGGGGGGAAACTACTACATTATTGAAAATATTGCCTTGCTAGATTGATGAATACAGCCATAGTAAAACAGTGCAAAGAGCCTGTCAGCTCTTAAGGGACTCCATGTTGTTTTGTATTTCTCCTCCAGTGCCCGCTGCGACCAAAGCCAGCCCCTGCAAAGCAGAATGGGAGGTGACGAATGAAGAGGGGGACCGTGAGGAGAGCAAGAACACAACAGAGGAGGCCTCCACGAGCCTCAATGACCAGGGTGAAGAGAAGGTACTCACTCCACACAAAGCGTCATATACACTCAATGTTACGAGGACAATGAATAGCATTTTATTTCTTGCAGTACAATGAATATCATGAATGAACCAGTAATGGGTATCTTGGTTTAAAAGTATCACTGAGAAAGGGATATTATGACCAGATAAAACAGATGGATGGAACTATATTATGTGGAAAAGGTTTCCAATGCAGCTTCATGCATTTTGTTTTCTTATGCTTTAAGTACACATGTTTCAGAAGTCAAGTTTCTGCTTTCACCACTGTTGACAGCATTGCATCTATGCAGAGCAGGGAAAAGGAACTGTGGGTATTAACCACCAGGTGGCTTCAGTCCTCTAACAGTCAGCATGAGGAGTGCACAGAACCAGGCTGTGTTAGTTTCCTGTGGGTATTTAGGGGATAAATGGCCCGTGCCATGCGCAGATTCTCTGGTCTGCGGGGAGCAGCCCAAAGGCTTTGCGGCGCCCGCATATCATTAACAAGAATGATTTCATTAGTCAGCCTCTGAAGCGAGCAGCAAATTGAAGCCAGCCTTATTTGACAGAAAATATGGCAGCCCAAAATTTGCCCCCTACCGCAGGGGCCCGGTAATCTCGTACATTTGCATGCACCAAAGACAGAAGTCGCTCTTATGCAACTGTTTTTTTTGGCATGTCCTCTTAATTTGGTTTGGGTTTTAAGGGAGTGCTCTGTCTACTGGCGAGGTAGTGCAAGGTAATGGGCCTTGATAAGATACTTAGGACATTTTTCCTTTCCTTAGACTTAACAGATCATACCGGGCGCGATAAGTTAAAGCAAGGTGTTCACTTTCTGCCCTCATCCTTTCAACCTCTTCATGTCTAACCTTTTGTAATCATATTGTGGATGAAAATATTCATCTTTTGTGTGTTCAGAGGACATTGTGTGATATCTGTCCTACTCGCAGGTCAAATCCAATGGGGTGCCAGGCTGCAAAAGGAGGCACCAGGAGATGGAGGGTGGCTTGCCTCCCTCCAAAGAGTGTAGGCTCAAGGAGCTGGGGGGCACAGGTACAGAGAGAGCAGAGTTTGGAGCTGTATTCTGGCCCTCAGCCTGGAGAACCAAACTCTGTTCCTGTGTCAGCTGCAAGGTATGTCTTCACCACTTATCTCGTCAACCCGGCTGCTACTCTGTTCTCTGCTTCAGCCGTTTTAGAAGGAAGTCAAACAGCCACAATCTGAGGTGTATTCACTGGGAACCAAACGGGCGGAAAGTGGGAGGGACTAACCTGAATTTGCCCAATAAGAAACGCTGGTTTTCGGTGTAAAATTTTTCAGTTGCAAAATGTTTTGCTACAGTGTGCACTAATGAATACACCTGTTTTATTGTAGAACAGGTAAATACATGCATGTTGTTTAGGCCTTTTTAATTTGGTGTTAATGTACGAGTAGTATCTTGCAAAACAAATCAAAGGCATAATACACCCAAATAAAAATGGTTTATGATCAGAATTACTGCATATTTATGTCGTTGAGTAGGCCTATATTGTTCGTAGAATTACTATTGACAATAGGAGAAGTGTGCTCACCCGTTTCCTCCCCCCAGCAGAAATCCTACGCTGAAGCTGGTATGTCCTTTCTCCTGGATGAGTCGGACACGGTCTTAGCCTACGAGAATAAAGGAAAGACCACAGAACAGGAGCAGGCGGGGACTGCCGAGGGTCGCGACCCCCTGATGTCGGCCCTTAATACCCTGGGCCGGGTTCAGCAGCTGGAGATAATCCACGGTACGAGGTGGTGGTGGGGAGGTTAAAGAAGAAGAGACTGTACCAGTTCTCTCCCTATCCCTTTGATGTTTGCAGGTCTGAAGGTTCTGGGTAAGTATGTGAAGTAGAAGAGTTTCCACCATTATTGCTTACACCGTACAGACCTGCAACCATCAAAGCATTAGGGGTAGGGAGAGAATTTGGACCATCTGACAGGGAGAGAGTGAATGAAGGGAAGAGGGGAGGCAGGTGTTGGATGAGTAGTTAGAGCCATTCCCTCGGCTGTATTGATTGAAATACAGATTTAATTTATTTTGTGTGGAGACAACTATCGGTGCTGCAATCAGAAAAGAGCTGCTTTTGAAAATTATTATTATTATTATTTTTCCTGGTTCTCAGGGTACAATGACATGAAGACTGAGCTGAAGGACTTCCTGCAGAGATTTGCTGCAGAAGGAAAGGTAATTAAAACCTGCACATTTATCAGCATACACACTATTTAGTTGAATGATCAATCATATCAGCATCATTGTATTTTGGTCCTCAGTTGATGTTCACTATCCCAGTGTCGCAAACCAGCTTCAGTAAATAGGACTATAATGATAGTATTGATGAGGATTGTTTTGCTCTCTCTTCACATTGTGGTCCCTGAATCTGGAATGCGGTACTGTCCTTGGTGTGTGACCATGAGATCAAACTTTATTTAAAGTAACTGTCCGATGAAAATCAAATTCTGTCAAACTCATACTCCTAGCATGACCTCGACTCCATCTTTTGTTTGTAGCCAAAGTCGCTACACCCAATAAGAGGCATAAAAAGTTTGTGCCCCATTTCTCTTTCCCCCCAGGTGGTGACTCCCGAGGACATCCGTCAGTTCTTCCAACAGCAGCAGAACCGCAAGAGACGACGGGCCAACGCGGGCCAGTACTACTGCAGCTGAGCAGTCTCCATTCAGACAACTCCCGGTCTCCCCCTCTCCACATTTCCCCAACACCTGTCAGTATAGTTGTATTCCTTTTTCTTCTTCCCACTGAATGTCATTGCCTTGCGTCCAATATCATCTTCTAGTACAACTCCTCAGACGTTATGTTTAAACAAATAAAAATGCAGTTTGAAAAAAAATATGGTATTTTGAACATTGTATGAGCTTTTGCGTTATCTTGTTCTGGGCAGTATGCTTTGTTGTACTGTACTCGGGGCTCTGCAATGTGATTTGTCTTTTGAGGCTAAGCAGGTTAATGAACTGGCATTTGGTTGATGTGGATGATACTTTGGTTATCTTTTTCTAGAGGAAATTGTTAGTCTATCATTGCTCTCCCTCAAACAATTTTTGTTTAAACTGGAGAGAAAGCCTAAGTTTAGTTTGCCTGATAGCAAGTGTTCCAGACAGACAGAGCAGTGACCCCAGTTTATGGTGACCCCTTGACCTTTTATTTACCTTTTTATTTTAATAAACAACAATGGATTTGCTCTTAAAACTCTGGTTAAGCTGGTCATCGTTCCCACAACATGCTTTCTTTCAACTCATTCCTTTGACAATTTATAATTTTGTATTTGTCCTTAGTTGCAATTTTCTTAGTGCTGTTTGTAGATTGCATGATTGCAGAACCCTAGCCCATTAGTACGGTTTGTATTTTAAAGGACCACGTTAAATGTTACCGTGTTCCTTTTTAATGTTCACTCTAAGAAATAAAGCTATGAATAATGTAAATTGTTTTAGCGTTATCGTTCCTTACAGCAGTTACACCTGGGAACCATCGACCCATCCATTAGAGAATATAATGGAAGTTTAAATATTTCTTTGCTAGCTTTAATACCCCACATGCTGATTTGACATCTGGCAAACCATTAATAAGGGGATATTTTAATCAAACTATCACACCAGAAATGGAGTTTAGCCAATCGCTCAGATGGTAATAAATCTCTTCCTTGTGAGATCTCAAATTATGAGCCCATCCATTTGAATGTGTTGCAAACATTAGCATATGCAGTAGTTGGATACGTTTGATGACTGAACTTTAGTTTTTTTAAATGATTGACAAGTCATCATGTGGTCCTTCTCTAGCCTTATTAGACCACCCTGATCTTGTGAGTTTGGATGGTGGATCAGGCTAGTCCTTGTAAACTGCAGGAAATTAACTTCTAATACTGACATTTGAAGATGCTGTTCACCCTGTGCAGAAGCATTCAAGTAACCATTAAAAACAGAAATACAGTATCGTAACTTATCACTTTTCATGGACGGGAGTCCTTGTCAGGGACCTTTTTTTTTCTTCTTTACTCACTGCAAAAGAAAGACTCTCAAACCATTTGATCATTTTTATCAAAGCTGTTTATTTTAAAGATGTCAGTCACCTAAATTGCAGATTTAAGTTCACCACTGTTATAATCCCAACTGAGAAGAGTAGAAAAATAGACTTTCCACAATTCCTTAAGTCTACGAGAAAGCTTTTTTTCTCGTGATATATACAACAAATACTTGTGACATATTTGTTTTATATATAGAAAAATGTATATGTACAACAAAACAACATTTCAGAGACTGTTCAAAAGTACCTAAAATAAAAAAATACTCTTTGAAACCACTATGTATATGAAGCATTGGCTACACTATTACAAAGAGACTGGTTGAGTGGGCTGGTAGAAAATGTTTGCATAGGACGAAGATAAGGATGCCCAGCCACTGGCAGGGAAGGCACTCTTTCGTCTCCATACGAGAGGGAGGGATGGGAAGCTAAAGGAGGATCTAGAGGAACCGACAGAACAGTCTTAAATTAAGAAATCTCCCGTTGCCGCTGATACCGGATGTCCTAATGCAAACCAGAAAGCAGGAAATGGGTTATTATATCTAGCCTGGTGGTCCAGATCTGTTTGTGCTTTAGTGAAGTACGCGTATATTCGCTGACATGCCAAACATGTACATACGGCTTGACAACAATAGAAGAGTTGGCTACAGCACATAGTATGGCATCAGCCTGTTACATACCCAGCCCCCAACCTGGTCCTTGTGAAAACCTAGAGAAAGTGTGAGTGCATCTCTAAATACAGTATCTTACATAATCATGTAATTAAGGGTCATAAAATCAACTCATAATGCAAAGGTAACATACCATAGTACTTTTTGATAGACAATAGCTAGGTTTACATCTAAATGGTGACAGATTTTCATGCAAATATTCTAAAATCTGCATAAAGAAAATTTGCAAGTTTCCACCAAACAGACTTGTTGCAGATAAAAAGCAGTGCATGATGACAGTGCACACAAAATGTACTTTTTCGCTAAAAGTTTATGTACCGAATAAAAATCTAAAGTTCGACGGTTTTCCATCACATTTTCAACTCTACCGATAGTTTTGTCACAAAAAACGTTGCGTTAAACAGCAAATATACCCACTCTGGTCTTGACGCATGCGCTCTCGCCAACAGCTCGGGGGTAGGTTAGTCTACATGAGATTATTATGGATAAAAAAAACATTTGTATTTGTCAAACGGCAGTCAAGCGTCATGTCACCAGAATCAGACCCTCGATATTTATTGGAAAGGAGCATCAAGCTCATCACCTTGCACTTTCACCTCCCTGTGAAGTTCATCATATATTTAATCTGTAGCCTAATAAACTACATGCTTTCACGGGTCATAGTGGGAGGATGGTTATTATATCAATATTTGCGCATAAAGGCATTTCCACCTCCCTTGCTTGCATAATTAATTTTACAGAGACAAAAAGATCCCACCATGTCAAACAAAATGATTTGTCAGCATTTATAAAATGTTACTGAAACTTCCACGTTCTATTACAGCTGTCATGATTTTTTTTTAAATACTGTATGACTACTCAGAAACGTGGTTAGTGAAGGGAAATGTGTCACTCACCAAACTCAAACTACCCAAGAGGACAATCAACTGAACATCTCCATTCTACCTACAGGAGTGCTACTCATCAGTGAAAACAAACATACAATACTGTTATGAGATTATAATTTTAGTACAATAGTGAGGTTTTCTGTACAAGTTGCTGTCAATGTCTATCATTCTGAATCAAATTAGTGGGTATGCATCATCATATTGGTTCTCTAAAGGGTTAACAGTCCGCGGGTTACCAGCTTTCATCTTTATTGCAACAGTTATGTTTGTCCAACCATTGTGGTAAAACACACAATATTACAATACAATGGAATTAGTCATCTAGCCTAACCCATGAAAGGCAACAAAAAAAAACGTACAAACTGCAGGATTGGTAATGCTCGTCTACTCACTCTGTCCAAAGCCAGGAGTCAAGCCCTCAGCACAGATGAGACACTTCAGGGCAGACCAGGGGATCATCTCTACACTTCAAAGAGATCTCTGCATTTTCCATTAAAATAGATGAGCTCATACCTGAATGACCAAAAAATCAATTCATACCTGTGTCAGTGAGAATGTGCTCACACTAGTATTGGGAGAGAAAACAGATCATACCACCTGTATTTGGAGAGAAAACAGATCATACCACCTGTATTTTCCAAACTGCCATAAACTCATAACTATATTAGCATAGCAATTATCTCATACATGTGCAGTTTTAGTAAAGTAAACGGGTAACTATTTTGGCTAGGGAAATTAGTTCATGAGTCCAAATACATAACGAATATAGCTCAAACCTGGATTTGCCAGTTTGCGGAAAGCTGCATCAGTAGATTTTATTTGACTGTTATTCGATTCAAGAGACCTCCGGCTACAGTCCTCAGGGGCTGCAGAATCAGATTCCAACGTGCCTGGTTGGTTATCACTTTATCACACAGGGTCTGGGGGTTGAAGACCTTCCCTTTAAGGTTAAAACAAACCCAGGAGAAAAGTGGGCCAATAGAGCACGGCCTGGCATTCCCTTCCTGCTGCTTGGAGGGGGGCAATGTGTTCATTAGATCTGAAGCTCCTATCTCTACGTTACTGCGGGGGGAGCCCTTCCTGCTGCTTGGAGGGGGGCAACGTGTTCATTAGATCTGAAGCTCCTATCTCTACGTTACTGCGGGGGGAGCCCTTCCTGCTGCTTGAAGGGGGGCAACGTGTTCATTAGATCTGAAGCTCCTATCTCTACGTTACTGCAGGGGGAGCCCTTCCTGCTGCTTGGAGGGGGGCAACGTGTTCATTAGATCTGAAGCTCCTATCTCTACGTTACTGCCGGGGGAGCCCTTCGCTAATGGGAAAAGCGGGAGATAACATCTCATGGTTCTCTCATATCTTTCATATTTTTGTCCCACTCCCATGGCTGTCCCATCCATCTCCGCCTCTCCCTCCATCTTCTGTAGGTCAGGTCTGGATGACCCTGGCGGTCTGCAGGGAGGAAGGGGAGGCTCTGGCCTCGGGGGCTGCAGTACGGTGCGGCAAAGTGTCTACGTGGGAGTACTCTGGGCATTAAGTGAGAGGATAAGGCTAAGGTACAGAGGGGTCTGGAGGAGGTTGCTGAGAGGGCGAACTCTTTTCTAAGCTCACTGCTACAGCAGTCACAGTGACAGGCCCATTGTTTGCAAAGGGCTGCGCTGACACGCTCACTTTTTTCTCTCCCCTCCTTATAGACTGACAGTCTCATATTGCAGAGTAGTCAGGTCTTTGAAAAATGTAATTAAAAAAAACTTATCCATACTAAAACTCCAACCCAGCACCCAAAAATAGAAATGATTCAAACTACCCAAGACTGGCAACCTCCCACTCGAGACATCCTTCCTCTTCTGATGACAACTGCACCTCTCTTTCACAACCATAATAGCTACAGTACTGTCCACGGTCATTAGTAAGTGAGAGCCCACTATGGACACTGGTTTAGTTGTTGTTGAGCTCATCCCCTAAGGCGGAGAACAGAGCATCAACAACACACACACACACACACACACACACCACTCCTTCTAGCCTCGAGCAGCAGCAGTGAGCACTCACCCGCGGGAGGTCGAAACGATTAGCAGAAAAGCCAAGGAAAACAATCTTCTGCAGGTTATGATCTTAGCAAAACAGCCACAGAGACATCAAGATAGATCTCAACGATATTAGCACTACTGTACAGTTCTAATAATTTGGATTCCAGTATGAGTTCCAGAGGTTCAAATGAGGGAGTGCTTGGTGTAAAATGAGAGCGATCGAGGTTAAAGTACTGTGGAGTGTCTATAGCAAGTGAAGAACTCTGGGTAGAGACAAGACATAGCCTGGTTGCAAGTCTGTTTCTGCTCTTTTACCAGGTCCTTATGGAATTGTTATGCCAAACATTTAGCTTGACAATGGAGTAGGCAAGAGCACAAACAGATCTGGGACCAGGCTGAGACAAAGAACAGAAAGGGACCCAAGTTTGGATTGAGGAATTGCACCATTTAATGCCAATGAGCCCAAAAGGGGGGTGGAGGAGAGAGCAATGGAAAAGTAAACAACAGAGCCGTTAGAGGGATAACTAATATCAGATGACGGATGCTACTTTTGACCCTCTTGACACAAGAGCCGACACCCAAACTAAGGTTCTGAGCATGCCAGTGACAATCAAAATAAATTCAAATTGATACTCATCTCCTATGTCTTGGTGATATACATTAGTCTTCAAGTCGCCACCATCGAAAGCGAGGGGAGACGAAAAGCCATATCAAAAAGCCTGCAAACATACTTAGCCAACCTTATCCCAACCTATTTTACAATCAGACCTCATTCATGAATTGATAGAAAGAGTATTCCATGTCCCACCATTCATACATGCATGAATCAAAACCAACTGGAGGACTTCATCCAACTCCCGAAACTGACTAGGTAAATGCCTTGAACAATAACTATAGTCTGTCTCCCTGCAGTTGACCAACCAGGTTCAAAAGAACAATAAGAAAAATCACCAACAAGTAGGGATTTCTACGCTTCTCCAGTACCTTCTGCCTTGAGAATCATCGCACGCTGAAAGGGCATACAGAAATTAGTAATTTCAACTGCTGAGATAAAGGTATTCATGTGAGGTTTTCTGTGAGAGAAACATAATTTGCTAACGATCAGAGGTGAGTCTCTGCCTCGCAGACAAACATGAGGCATCAGCATTATACAGAGAGCCAGGTCATGTTCATTAGGGCACGCAACGGAAAACGCTATAAAATATTAGAGAATGTGTGAATGGTAGTATAGCAGGAGCACAATACAGCAATTTCATTTCTCCGTGTGCGAGGAGATGGTAACAGAAGGAAGATAATTACAATGAACCCAAGTCAATGTAATTTTTGGACAATGCGGCGCAACAGGGGCTAGTGAAAAATGGGATGGAAAATGTGTTGAGATTCTGAATCGAAAGGGAGGACCCGTGAGTGAGCATGTTTTAATTGAAGCAACGCTGGTTTTGTGAGTAAGTCTTTTCGCCCAGTGGACAAAACAAAAAATCCTCAAGAGGAACCATTTAACTGTTTCCCCCCGCTTTAATTCTCCTTCCACAAACCTCCATTGACATCATCACAATTGTTGGTTGTTGGGTACAGTACATCAAAGTAAGGATGGTGACCAAAGCAGTCTTGTTCAGATCGCCATGGAGGGAGACAGGGAGTCATTGGATTGAGGAACTGGGCTTTGGTTTGGTTGAAGTTTATCCAAGATGGCCGCCGGCCATGCTGAGCTATGGAAAAGGCAGAGGGGCACAGTCATGGGGCCTGCATCTTGATAAATCTCCACAAATTGCTGTAGGGTTAAGGCAGGGATATTCTACTTCAGTTCTTGATTTGCTGTTGCTATTGTGCTATCCCTTTTTAATTATTGAGGTTGAATTTAGACCCCGGAAACCAGGTGTATATGCATATTCTGGCCAATCGACAGTAATAGATCAATAAAGTGGGAAATGTGGTTTGGAATACTAGCCAGGGTTCAAACGACCTACAGTGCCCAGCACTCAGGCTATTGAATATTACATTGACGTTAAGGTAAAAAGGACATCTGCAAAGTGTAAGTGTGGTAGAGGACCAAGAGATAGCGCTGAGCAGTGGCTACCACTCACATTAACTATGGGTATGCAAAGTGGATGACTTCTATAGTCACTTCTAATAAAAGCAGCTATGAAATTATTATTCCTGCCTTGTAGCCACTGGCCATTGGTAGTAGTAGGAAGATTTAATTTGTTTTTCTCTTCTCCTCTTTGTGCTCTTGCTCAAATCTTAAATTGCCCGTACTGACATACAGCCCGTGGGTCATAAAGGATTACAAGTGCTATTACTGCAATTCCACCTTTTTCAAAAGGAGGAGCTATTTGTAATGGGCAGGTTGCTGAAATGAGTTTGCAACTCATTGCCTGGGCATTTTTCAATTTATTTCTAAGGAAAGCATACCGGGACAAAAATATAAATATATAACTCTACAGTACCCTCATCCTGATGCAGGAAATGAGTGTAATGGAAATGAAACGATGACTGTGCGTTGTCAAAATCCAAAACACTGGGCGGAAAGGGAAGGATTTATTCAAGTTCGATGACCAGTCAAGACTTTCATTTTGAGAAGAATAAAGGTGATTGGAGGATGAGCAGTTGAGCGTGGATCCAATCTGGGAGATGGGAAGGGCTAGGACCCATTATGTTAATTCATGAGACTAATCTATTTGGACAAATAATTCTCAACCAAACCGAGCATTTCCTCCTCATCCCCCACCATGGCTCTGTGCTGAAGGCACTGTGACCGCCACACCTCGTTAGTTGGTGCAGCACCTGGGGCTCACCGGGGGAGGGGGGGACTACTATGTGTGCTTAGTGCCTTTGCCCTGAACTGAGCGCGAGTATGACCACTC
This sequence comes from Salvelinus fontinalis, assembly GCF_029448725.1. Classification (NCBI taxonomy): domain Eukaryota; kingdom Metazoa; phylum Chordata; class Actinopteri; order Salmoniformes; family Salmonidae; genus Salvelinus; species Salvelinus fontinalis. The sequence continues at coordinate 13,010,453 of NC_074684.1, forward strand.
TGTCACCGGAGACACTGCCAACCACTGATGCTAAGCCGTCAACCCCAAATCCCCCTAGAGCAAACCGTCCTTTAGCGCTCTTGCCTTTTCCCGAGGCCTCTGTCTTAGTTGCGGAGGGTCAGAGTGCAGACTTCCTGTAAGGGTACTCAGGTTTGTTGGGCGACCTGCGGTCCCTGGCCCCCACCACCTCCTCGGAATAAGGTTCTGCGGGCCGCGCCTGTCCCAGTCCGCAAGTGAGGTCTGTTTCAGTTCGGGCGCGTCCTCTCGGGTTGTGTGATGCCCCGGCTGCTTGAACTCCTCCGCTCTGCATGGCCAGAGCCAGATCTAGTCTCTGGGGGGGTTGCTCCAGAACATCCAGGCGGAGTGGGGTGCCGACTGGGCCGCGGCAGGGGTTTGGCTGCTGTTCGTCGGGGGAGTACTGTGGAGGGACCAGGCCAGCTCCCGAAGGAACTCGACTGTGACTGTAGAGGTCCGGCCCGGCGAAGGAGCTCACGTGGCGCCCGGGAAACTCGTACAAGTCAGGATACTCCGACGCCTGGGCCTCGGGCTTGGGCTCGGCAGCATGCCTCTTGCGGGAGGCATACGGACCGTGGCGGTTCAGGCCCAGGTGGCAGTAGGGCACAGCGGGAGGGGCCGTGGAGGGGTGAGGGTGTGGGTCGTGAGGCTCCACCTCCATGGTGACCTCGGGCAGGCGACGCTCCTTCAGGGTCATGGCCGACACGCCCATGGCAATGTCCGGCATGAACTCGTTGATGACCGGCGCCACGTTCTGCAGGAACAAAAAAATCCTAAGTACATTTGAGAATAGGGCCCCACTTTCCTCTCTTCCATTACACATTGTTGCCCCCCGATCAAAATGGCGTCCCCACATTCCCACCCAATTCCAGCTCTGCATTCCTGCTCTCCCCGTAGGCCCTGTCATTACCACTTTCTCAGGGGAACACTACAGCTCTGAATTCCTGTAGACCTCTACTCACCCCTTGTTTATCCTGATGCGGGGTGCGTACCCCCCCGCCCTGGCGATTGGTGCAGTCTGGCGGCAGGGGCTTGGCCGCCGGTGGGTAGGCGGGGCTGCCATGCTTGGAGGAGGAGCTCGCTGTGTGGTGGAGCAGGCTGTGGTTGCAGGGGTAGGAGAAAGAGCGTGACGGGGGCTGGCTGGGGGCACGGCCAGGCCTCCATCCACTGGCTTTGAGCTGGGCATTGTGAGTGGGCGTGGCCGGTGGGTGGTAAGGCGGCGGGGGAGGTGGCAGTGGCGGGTGGAAGCCCGCCATGGCCTCCAGATCGGTGAACATGCTCTCCACAACTGGGCTGCTGTTGACCCGGCAACGCCCTCCACTACGGCTGCCACCCGACGGCTGGCGAAGCGCTAGGACGGGGCTCTCGTCGCCAAAGCGCTCCTCCGGGAAGAACTTGTGAGGGTTCTATGAGGGGTGGAGCACAGCACACAACAAATTAGTCCAAAATTGCGGAGGAACGGCTTGCCAAAGCTACTCAAGAAACTGGACGTACTTCGTCTTAAAGGCAGTAAAAAAAGGCAGGCAAAAGGCAGGCAAAAAAAGTCATTCTAACCGGAGGGGGAGTCAAAAAATCTTTCATTATTTCCTCTGCTCTCAGTTCAACGTTTGAGTTAACTTTGGCCCAGTCACCATTCAATGGAAAACTAAATAAAATGTAATGAAGGGGGACAAAATGCCTGATGTGCTCCAGCCAGAATTCCTGAGACGTTTGTCATTAAAGTGGCACGCTGGTGACAGAGGCCTTCAGCGCATTAAATGAAAACACAGCCAAACAAAAAGGAACACAGCATGAAAACAACATCTCTTCACCGTATCCTTTAGGTTGTTGACCAATCCATTACTGCCTAGACATTAGATATTGATATATAGCCAATTTTTTACCTATTATTTGACATATTGTACAAAACATTAAGAACACCTGCTCTTGCCATGACATACTGACCAGGTGAAAGCTATGATCTCTTATTGATGTCACTTGTTAATTCCACTTCAATCACTGTAGATGAAGGGGAGGAGACAGCTTAAAGAATAATTGTTAAGCCTTGAGACAATTGAGACATGGATTGTGTATGTGTGCCATTCAGAGGGTGAAGACAAAACATTAAAGTGCCCTTGAATGGGGTATGGTGGTAGTTGTTAGGCGCACCGGTTTGAGTGTGTCAAGAACTGCAACGCTGCTGGGTTTTTCACTCTCAACAGTTTCCCACGTGTATCAAGAATGGTCCTCCACCCAAAGGACATCCAGCCAACATGACAACTGTGGGAGCTTTGGCGTAAACATGGGCCACCCTCCCTGTGAAAGCCTTTCGACACCTTGTAGAGTCCATGCGCCCCTATGAATTGAGGCTGTTCTGAGGGCAAAATGGGGGACTACAAAGCATCGGTAATATGCTTAGTATACCCAAAAGGGAGACGGGTACAAAGCATCTCTTTTTGTGGATGGCCACAGGCACTTCTGTAGACGGATGAAGTAGTTGAGAATCCATTCGCTATCATATCATTTTCACACTATGGGCGAAAGGTTGCACGAGGAAATGGCAGCGAGCATTGATCAAATTACCATAACATTTCAAATAGACGGCAGTAGGCACATTATCCTGTGCGAGCTCCAAACATGGCAACTGGCGACTGATCGCGTGCATCACCTGCATCATGCAGTTTACAAAATTCGGGTGAAATAATATCTTTGAAGAAAAGTAAAACATTTAATTGTGCTGAAGATGATCGTTTGTATGCACTTATCTGTGCTCTTTGTGCCAACCTACAGCTTTACTAAGTTCAATAAAACGTAACAAATCTATATTAAAAAAAGATTGATTGGCATCTCACCTGCAGCAGTTCTGCGGCGGCATCCGGCAGGCCGAACTCGCGAAGCACGCGGATCTGCAGCTCATAGCTAACCGTGGCACCTTCGCCGCAGTTTAGGGCGTACGCACGCTGTACCTGGTCCGTGTGACGCAGGTCCTGCAGCCTCCGGATCATCTCCTTCACCACGGCCAGCCTGGGAACTGAGAGAGAGTTCATTACAAAAACATAACTGAGTGACCTGGCTGGTCTAGCTGTAATGCCCGCAGCCTCCGGCACACGTCTACGGTGTTGCCATAGGTTCAAATTTGTATATAAATAAAAACATAATTGAATAACAAAATTAGATAAGGTCTTTTACATGCTGGGGACCACTCAAACATAAAATCATGCCATAACGGTAAATATTGCATGTATTGTGTGCACTGGAGGATATGGAAATATTTAGCCGTTTCAATGGTCCCGGAGGGAATTTATTTTCTTCTTTATTGGCACATCAAGTTACATTCTAATTTTACACAGTAGTTACTGTACATAGCAAAGATAGTTATTTGATTACACTACATCCTGATAGATAGTACTTAAACATATCCAGTATATATTATATAGTGTTTTCAGTCTTAACTATTATAGATCATGAGCTTTTAATCCAACCCCTCAGCTACTCTCAGGCCATCCCACCTATCTCCGTAAAACACCCCCTTATGATTTCCATCTGCCATAGTTTTTTCAAATGTACTGTGATGTTTCACATAAACTCTGAACCTTTCTTATCGCATAGTATCTACAGATTGTAAGTTCAAGATGAATATTTTGACCAGGAGTATTATATTGTTGATTGATTATGGCTTTCCAAATCTACCAACATTGCTATTTGTAGGGTTAGCCATTCCTGAACTAAGTCCCTGAGGAGGAATTAGTAACGTTGTTATTTAATTAGATGGGGGTGAGAGAGAGAAACACTAGGACAGAAGGAGCGAGAGAAATGGGAGAGAGAGAAAAGAGAAGGACAGGTGAAAGCAAGGCCAATGGTGGAGGCCAAGGGGAATCATACAAAAAAGAAAGGCAGGGCAGACAAAAGAAAAGCAGAAAGATAAAGGGATGGAGGCGGGAAAGAGTGTGTCATCTCTCTATGGTGAGGGAGAAAACTGTAGGAGAAAAAGAGAGGGCGGGATGATGAGAGGGATGGAGAGAGAGTGGGAGACAGAGATGAAGGGTGAAAGGGTCATCTCGCAGGTCGTCCCATCTCTGTCAATAATGCCAATAACTACTGCTCGTCTGAGATCATAGAAGAATATAGAATATACCCACACAGTCCTAATAAAATGCTCTATTGACTTTGGTCAAAAGTTGTGCACTATAAAGGGAGTAGGGTGCCCGCAGCCAAGAGCAAAGGTATGCCTTTCCAAACCCAGAAAATCAAGAGCTAACTGAGAACTTGAAGCCCTGTCAATGGCAGCGTGGTGGAGATTAACAATATATGCAACGCATAACCGCCTCTTCACTGGGCACTGAGTGGATCGGCAATGAGATAAGAAAACAAAGAGGTTCATCACTTGTTGGAGGGATGAGGATAGATGGAGGAGGGGAAGTCTCTCTCTTATCTTGTATCGAAGAGAAATAGCCATAACAGAGTCCTAACTTACGGGTAGAAGTGACACCTTAAGCACAGGTTCGGGTTCTGTTCATCATTCCCAAACCTACACTGAAACGTTACGGAATAAAACTCACAGACTTTAGATCGGTACTTAAGGGCCAACTTTGACGTGCACCACATTTTCATGAGATCTACAAGTTTCATGTCGACCATTGGAGTTTGTAGGAAGACTGCAAATTGGTAGAGGCGGGATTTATTCAGTCTAGCTATCCATGTTCGTCATAGCCGCTTGCTCAACAACATTTCTTCCTTGTTACAACTGCATTAGCATCTTTTCAGGAAGAACTGACTTAGACGCTGTGGATAAGAGCTACAAAATATCTACAGCCACGTTTTGATCATTTTCATTTTGGGAAGCTGGAAGAAAGCTAGCTTTGCAGCTCCACCCACCTGGTATCTCATTGGCCACCACTGAGGGTGGGGTCGTCTGGCTGCCACCGATTTGCTGGTGGTTGATGATGTGACAGCACTGGGGCACAGCATTGTTGACCATGTAAAGGGTGTCGGGCACGTTGGACATGCGGACCATGCGCAGGCGCACCAGGTCTGTCTGCTCCACCATTATCTCATCCAGCACAGACTGACAGACAGCACAACAACAGGGGGGTTAGAGTGTGTGTGTGTGTGTGTGTGTGTGTGTGTGTGTGTGTGTGTGTGTGTGTGTGTGTGTGTGTGTCACAGGGTTGGGGTCAATTCAGGTTTCAATTCAGTCAATCCCGAAGGCGAATTGTAATTCATCTTCATAGACAATAATGGACAATAGCATGGGTCATTTCAATCCACCCCTTGTATCTTAGATGTGACGATGCCCACCATTGTTCATGTTGTGATGTACAAACAGTGTGTGTGTGCACGTAGTGGTTCTGTTGTGTGGTGTTGTCCCAACCTTGGCCTCCTCCACGTAGGGCGAGAAGAGGCGAGGTCGCACGTAGATGCCGGCACTCTTTTGCCTCAGCCAAGAGTTGGCCTTTCCACCCTCCGCCGTGGGCAGCATGTCTGAGGGAGGGGTGCTGATCAGACCCCTCTTCATCTGGGAGGGGGTAGAGTGGGAAAGGAGAGGGAGAGAGGAGGTGTGGGGAAAAGAGAGAGTGAGAAGGAAGGAGAGGGGCAGTCAAGTTAAATGGAGGAATGCAACATACACTACAGCCAGACTGATCCTGCTGGCTTCATAGACCGAAAAAAGTTTGGCAACAAAAATACTAGCTGCATTAGGCTACCTCAACTTAAACCAAACACTGCAACAAGACACAGTATATAGTGCATAACATTATCTACAACGAAAAGGACTACAACGAAAACGTTGTAAAAAATATACAATTATAATAAAAATCCCCACAGATTCTGTCTGCCCCTGTATGACTGTTTTAGCCTGGGAAAACACACCTTTTATTTATTTATTAATCCTTATTTGACCAGGTACGTTGACTGAGAACACATTGGCTGTGTCCCTATATAGTGACCAGAGCTGGGGAAGAGTTGTAGGGAGAATTAGGAAATTAATGAACCAACTGAAAGCTGGGGATGATTAGGTGGCCATGAGTGTATGAGGGGTTAGATTAGGAATTTAACCAGGACACGTTCAACTCTTGCGATAAGTACCGTGGAATGACCACAGAGAATCAGGACATTGCACCGAGTCGGAGAGGACCTCGCTGTTTGGGGGGGCCGTATGTGTTCGGTGCGGACACACACACACTCTTTCACACACACTCACTGTGTCAGAGAGGACCTCGCTGTGGGGGGGCAGTATGTGTTCGGTGCGGACGTAGGGCAACAGAGGGGACAGGATCTCCTTGAGCTCCTCCAGGTCCAGGTCTCTCCTCTTCACCCCCCGCTTGTTCACGCTGTGGGCCGTGCCACTTAGGAGGTTGGGCTCTGAGGGAGGATACACACACACAGTAAGACACACACGCAATGCAATCGGGATGTACAGTATCCAAGCTCCCACTATTTAGAACTTTGCGGTGCATTAGTTCACAGCGTAGCCGTTTTTGACACAGGAAAATGCTGCCTAATCTATATGGCCTTACTTGTGGTCAATTTGCTATGTAAAAATTATTAATAATTGTGTTCCGGACCTCGGCTAAATTGAGTTGCTTACTCCTGCAGTAAGGTATATATTTACACACACACATTCTTCTTCACAAAAAGCCAAAACATATGTGTATGATCCATCCCTCCGTGCAAACAAAGTAATTTAAGGCACTGGAAACTGACATAAGCTGCTTCAAACTACTTTTTGAGTTTGGTCCTGCTGTATTTTTTGTGTATCTGGATTAACTGGTTTCATGCGCCAAGGAAGAACCCCTTTGGGAGAGAGCTATGGTTTTCCAATTTCCAATGAAGAATCTTCCCAACAAAATACCTAGCTGCACCCAAAATAGACTGCTCGTCTTGAACGACACATGAAAGTGTAGAGAAGGAGTAAGCATGACATCCCTGTTCTCCGGTTGGGCCAAATGCTCATCTGCCTATGGGTGTGTCCCAAATGGCACCCGATTCCCTATGTAGTACACTAGTTTTGACCAGGGTCAATAAGGCTCTAGTCAAAAGTAGTGCACTACGTAGGTAATAGGGTGCCATTTGGACTGCCTATGGCTGGTTAGACCGAGTCATGCCAACCTAAGTCCCGTCCAGCCCTACTCAGCCAAGTCTCCCTGGGCTTAGTTATTACTGCACTTAAACTGGATGAGGGCATAAATCACTGGCCCAGAGCAGTTTGTCACGGGAGGTGTGTGTGTGTGTGTGTGTGTGTGTGTGTGTGTATGTGTGTGTGTGTGTGTGTGTGTGTGTGTGTGTGTGTGTGTGTGTGTGTGTGTGAGAGGTATAGAATGAGCAAGTGAGAGACAGAAAGAGGGGTAGAGAAATAAGGAAAGAGCTTGATTGCAGAAGTTGCCCCGTAACTACAGACTTAGGATCAGATTAAACCCTTACTTTCAAACCTAACTGTAACCATTAGGGCTTGGGGGATGAAACAATATCTGAGCCTGTATCAGTGGTTGTGGGTATCTTCCACCTACTCCAAAGGAAGAGAGGGGCCAAGAGAGAGAAGGGCCAAAGGGAGAAGGAGGGAAGAAGAGGGGGAGGGAGAAAGAGGGAGGGGTCTCTCACCTCGGTCAGCCATCCTCTTGATAAGCTGGTGCTCTCCCCACTTGATGAGGTACTTGAGGATGTCCTGCTCGCTGGCCTGTATACCGAGACAATAATTAGAAGCCATGGGAGATGAGGCGTTTATTCACATCGTACCATAACGTTTTGCAGCGAAAACAAACGTTTCTTATTGGCAAAGTTAAGGAAGATGACCCACTAAGTCTTGTCCGCTTGAACTCTACCTGTAATGCCATGTGTTTTGGATCTGTAGAAAAATGAATGAGAGTCAAGCTGCCTCTCGTTGTGGACCAGGAAAGTTACCAGGATGTGAGCTCCCTGTGTTTGTTCTAAATCCTCTTTGGGAATTAAATACATTCGTTCTGGACTAAAAAACAAGCACAGAATGCCAGGTCCAGTCCTCCCGTGTCTGCTGCTTTGAGTGAAGCGTTTCAGCTTTGATGTGGATGAAAGAGGGCAAAGGGTTTGTCTTTGATGCCATGACTTTGACTTCCAGGCAGATAATTGTCCAAACCATTGCTGTGTGTTGGCATGCACCATGTGTATTTATGTACTATGAGATTATGCATGTATTTTTTTTGTCATGTGTGAAAGTGAGAGAATTCAAGTAAAACTAGCCTGTGTGTGTACATGTCTCAGAAAATGTGTAATGCCTTATTATGTATACTTGCCCGTGTACGTCTCTCCGCGTATGCATTCCTCTGTGTGTGTGTGTCTTCATGTATGCTTGAGATTCTTCTCCTGCATGTTTTTGAATGCAACACTGAGCCAGGAACCCCTGTGGCGGACACTAATCTGCTCATCATAGACCATTTGGGCTGGGGATTTGACAATGTTAGATGCCGGAAGCTCTCCCAGCACCAGTCAAGGATGCTGCTCCGAGGCCTGGCAGGTCCCTACACAGCCTGGGGTGTATTCACTAGGAACCAAGCGGAAGCAAACGGGACGAAACGGGGAGGTACCTACCCTAATTTGTCCAATAGAAACTCACATTTTTCTTGAAAAGTGCTTGGTGAAGGTTTGCTACAGTCAGGTGTGCACTAATAAATACACCCCAGCTTAATCTTCTTCACACGAACAGCCTAGTCTTCCATGGGTGACATGACATTATCCTCTAAAAGCACCCAGGCTCACAGCGCACACAAAAAACACGGCACTACCTGCAGAGCTGTCTGTAGGCTAGCCTACATCTCAAAACGTCTCGTCTGTGAATGTGGGAATGTGGAAATGTGTTGCATTGCGGTTACTTGGCACTCTGCTTGTGTGTGTTCAGAAGACTGAAATGCCACCCAAGGTCCTCATAAACTGGTCTGGTCTTCAAACAGTTAGCCTATTTCTATGCCACAAAGAGCCCTCATAAAACAGCCTTGTCTAACAGCACACGACCACTAACCAGTCCTAATATCATCATCAACTTTTACAAGCAAATCCCCCCTCTTATCCAGTCTATTTCCAAAGAGCTCAAAAGCATATATATTTCCCAGCAATGAAGCAGAAGCCCGTCAGATACTCATTAAGCCCTAAACACCTACAGTATAATACAGAGTGTAATGGTCACCACAGACACAAGCTCAATCATGATACACTGGCACTAGTAAGAGATAAGAGGGAGAAGAGCGAGTGAGAGAAAGGGGGAGGTGGAAGGAAGGAAGTGAGTGTTCTGAAGGACCATGCCAATTCCACCAACTCCCCAATTACCCTCTGGGCACACCCCCTCTCCCGCCAACTCATCATACCCGTCTCCTCTCTGATAATGACCTTTCCGCCCCCTTCAACTATAGACCCATTTCCCGGCTGTGTCATTAAAAGTTTGAATCAGAAAGCAGTCTGGATCAGAAAAAAGATTGGTTTACATGGGAGTGGATACAGAATCCTCAAACATGGCGTTAGCTTGTAAACAAAAAATGTCTCTATATTAGTATCAGTTTCTCACTCCAGTCTAGGTAGGGTGTCCAATCAAAAACGCATCTTTTGACCAAGGAGTAAAATGTTAATCGTCAATTGTGTCAACTCCTCTAAGAAAACCAATGGTCTAAACCTCATATCTTTATCATATTCCGTTAAAAATCGACAGGACTTTTTACCCTTGTAGGATGGCCAAGATGAGGGTAACTAAATCAATGGAGGCCAGAGAAAAAAAGTGGTACAAAAAGGAACCCCAGAAAATATGAGTCAGCTAGGCTGGATGCTGTGCTAGAATTAAGGCTCACCGTTGAACTCGTCATCGTTCTTCTCGAATCCGGAGGACATAATACAATATAGAGGTAAGATGGATATTGATTTTGAGACATATGTAGTATTTTCATATTTAAAGTATATGCTTTTATTATTAATGCGAAATTCCTGTTATATTTCCGAAGACTTCAGAAAAACAAGTGTATCGCTGAAATGCCAACCGAGCCCTGAGCGTACCGCAAGCTTTTTCTTTTCAAAGCCTTTTACGTTTAAATCAGCTCGTGTCATGTTCATTTAGCTGTTTGATTATCGGACGTATTAGGTTACGAAATCCAACTTTTCAGATATAATATCAATACAGTATGTTTGAGAAAGACTCCACTGAACGATTCAGAACATGAATCATTTGTCTTGGTAAAATGTATTTTATAACATAAGGAAGTGAAATTTCATCCCGAAAGCATGTTTTCACCCACTCTGGGCAGTGGGTGGACACCCTATCCAGTGTTGTTCAGGGTTTGTGGTGGCATAGGGCAGCCCATTTCCTTTCTTTTTCATTGTGTTGTGCATGCCTGAGTTAAAGTGCCTTTTCATGTGTTTGAAGATTGTATAATGCTAATTTCCTAGCCTTTGTATTTATTGCCAAATGGATTTCATATATGACGCTATCATTTTCCCTTTGTTGGCTGAATATATCCTGAGTTCCTTAGTTATCAGTGATGTCATTTATTTCTGTTAGCCTGTTAAGTTATACCCTTTACATTTGGAATGGCTGGAGTCAGTGGTCTGTGCAAATGGTGGACATGTACAAATTCTTCTGGTAGCAACAAACAGGGACATTTAGAATCACAGAGCAATTCTTAGTGTTGCAAATTCCCCTAACTTTCCCAAGATTCCCAGGTTTTCAAAAAATCCCAGTTGGGAGATTTCCAGAATCAGGAGGTAATAAGCAGGAAATCCAGTAATTCTACAACCCGGGATTTCTGGAAAACCTGGTAATTTTAGAAAATGTATTGGAATTTTGCAATCCTAGCAATGCTTCTGTGCATCTTTCTAAGACCGAATTTCCACTAAGGACGTAGTAAGCCGAGAGAGAGGAGCTCGGCAAACAGAACATGAACAGGGTCGGCCTTAAATTGAGAAAAGCTCAATATTATGCAACTGCTCAGCGATATCACAACACAATTGACCAATCAAGGCGCTATATAGTTTCCAGGCTGCACTGGATTGGCTATCGATACCCTCATGTCGAGTCAATGTCGGCGAATGAAGCATTTCATCAGTTCTAATGGGCAAGTACTTAAGGCAACTGAAAGCCCAAACTTTTCTTCAATGAGTTATCTTCAATTCATGAATTCAAGTTTTTCAATTTCTTTCACTGACTGACGAACTGAAATGGATTCGTTCACGACAGCCATGTTTTACTGATGACTGTATAAGTGAGTGTACGGGTGTGCACTTGTGTCTAGTGCAGTTTTTCCAAACTCTTTAATAAAGCATAGAGTGGCTATTTGCATATCACAACATATCTGGGTGATTGGTGCATTTCTGTGTTAAAGTGAATTTAAACTCAGCCACTGTTAGTGGGTTCAATGTAAAAAAGTACATTATATGATGCACAGTACATCCATTCATTGTCCTTAATTGTCATGGTATGTTTAAAATGTTAAATGTTTGGTCGACAAGAGCCAGTGTGAATTTGAACCCCATTCTATTTATTTGCCATTTTAATTCTATTTGCAAGAATACAATTACATTTGAATATGATATCACAATGAAAAAGAGCAGCTTTAGTAGAATTTAAAATGTTAGAATGTTTTGTTACTAGGCACCAATGTTGTTTGGAACATTTGGTGGCAACAGTCTGGAACAGGGACAACAGTATCTCCTGCAAGAGCATCGGATTCAACCAACAATGGTAAAAATAAAAGTGCATTCTTACCAGGATTTGGTTTATTGCTTATTTTCCTGTTCTTCTCAAAATTCCGGGTCTATACTTATGAACACTTGTTTAAACTCTTTCTCGAAAATGCTATTTTCTATCTTTCCCATGAGATAACGTGGCCCACTTAGCCACTATGCTAACACGACCAGCATGATTATTTCCTGAAACAAATTCCGCACCAGCCAATTAAAGACTCTAGGCGGTATAGGCCTAGCCACCAACCAATAGAATTTCTTAAAATAGGTAAACTTGGCCACCAGAGGGATGTTGTAAACCAAATTCAAGGTCTAGTTAGTTCTGCTTGGTTTGTAACAAGTGTGCCAATATATACATGACATGCATGATGCATCCTAGACTGGCCTACTAACGCTAGACAAAGCGAGTGAGTGCACACGTATGCATGCATGTGTGCATGCATCTGCCTGCCTCTCACCTGCAAATAGTCTGACTGGATGGCAGCCACCAGGTGTTCCTTGCCCAGTTCGTAGAGCACGTCAGAGGTCATGACCTGGCTGAACTCCTCACACAGGAAGTGCATGGCCTGCCGGTGGACCCACTTTGAGCCGTAGGGCTGCGAGCTCCACTTCAGGATGGGTACCACCGTGTCCAGAGAGATGCTCTCCACCACAATATCCTCGCAACCTGGAGACAAAAGGACAGGTGGGTTTATGAGGACATAAAAGAGCAAAAATGTTAACATTTTTAAGGTTTTGCTTTCCATGACTGCAATATCTTAGTACTACACTTCACTGTCCCTGAACTGAATAAAATCGTCTGGTAACTGAATTGAATGTAACGCAAAGTCTAAAGCCAAGGATGCAACTGTCATATATAACATAGACCTTGAGTACTGCAAATGTTAGCACGAGAGTGAGAGAAAGAAAGAGGAATTGAGTTACAGTGGGACCAAAATACATACGCATAATAACGACATTATAAATATTGATAGGAATGTATATCTGAGAAGAATTAAATAGTACAGTGGGGATCAATTAATAATTCACTCGATTGCACACACTGCTGTAGGGTAGTAGTGTTCCACACACAAAGCAATCAATCAATCTCAGAATATAATCTGAAAGTTACTAGTTCTCAAAAATCAATGTTTACATTTTAGTGATTTAGCAGAAGCTCTTATTAGCAGTTAGTGCATTCATCTTAAGATAGCTAGGTGGGACAACCACCTTTCAACCAACCGCTTTCAACAAAGTCAGAGCTAGGAAGGGTGTTCGCTCACGAGTCTTATTTTTTCCTCTCCAACACCATCCCTCATCTCTCTTTCCACCTTGACTTTGTTTAGTAACCTTTGTGTCAAAGTGTACGCACGGGTGTGTATACAAGTCATTTTTGCAGTTCATCTAACACCGTAAATAAAATAAAAACAGACAATGGCACGCTACAGAAAACATTTTAAAACGATTTGCAATGGAAAGTGAAATTATGTGTTTCTTATTGGACAAGTCAAGATAGTCCCTCCCTGTTCCAGTTTGTTTTGTTCCATCAGGTGCCAAATGAACACAACCCAGACCCTTTTCCGTCAACATTTAAGGTGTTACACACATTGAGCCATGCGTCACACATCATTTCAGAGACTGACAGAGCTCATAAAGCTCTGTGGCATGCATAGGACACAACAAATCAGTCACACATCAACTGACTTCTTGGTGATCTAGGAGGTTGCTCAGAGCTGTATGCTATTTAAGCAAATTGAACCATTAGTCTAATGTTCACTGTTGCTAAAAATATGTATGACAGTCCTACTGAGATCTGTGGTGGAGATTAGCAAACTAGCATGTCTCCTTGGTGACTAGGTCCTGCGGTGCGTCAGCGCAAATGCTAGTTGATCATGCAAACGTGCTGGTCTTATTAGCTTAGTCTGTAGACTTGGACACAACCTGTTCGGCTGCTGACACGCTCGTGGCTGTGCACTCTGGTGTTGCTGATGTGGTGGGACCGCACTGTTCTTAAATGTCAGCTCAGCGAGCTGGCCCTGAGGCTGGGTATGACATAAGTCATGCAAGGTCAGCGCTCTTTGCCGTTCCACAAACTTGCTCTAGAGTTTCTAGTGTGCTCCTAGCACTTATTGTAGGGTGTTCACCCATAAATAGATTTCATTAAATGTGTATGAAAATATGTTAATTCAATAGAGATGGTGTATTTCTGAGTTTTTCCTTTTAAATCAACATTCAAAAAGGCATTCGCACATCTGAGCTATCTTTTTTGCGGGTGCATAGTAACAGTTGAATAAGATGAGAAAAAACAAGAACCCCCCCTTAAATCACCATAGAAACAGCCCTTGTCAATGTTGATTGACCGGGCTTGGAGGAATAGAAAGCCACGGATATGGAGATGGTATCAAGTTTATTTTGATTGGTCCAAAGCACAAAAACATCTCCAAACGTTACCACCTCCCAACGCAGAAACATGGAAGAGATACAACCACGCTGTGCCGTAAAAATGAACAACGGTCACAACAAACTAACGTTCTTATGTAATACTGTTAAGTACAAGCATATTAAGGTTATACTATTGTAGAGAACAATCTAATAATAAATTGTGTGAATAATAATGACAGTTTCTTTAGCCTATGTTTAGACAATTTAGTAGCACCCTCTTGAATTTACCGTTATTTCACTACATTCTAGAGCAGTGAGTGAACGCCCTACTTCTTGTTAGGCGTCTGTGGTAAAGGACCCGCAGCAAAATTACTGAGATATTAACTGCCTGATACTACTGCCTGATACATTGCATTATTAGCCCTCTTAAGTTACACAAAGTTCCAATAAGGTTAATTAAAGTATCAGTACTTTGCAACTCCTTAAATGTTACCCTAAGAAATGTCACCGATTTTCTATATCATTCCTTAACTAAAGGCCAACTGTACATTACCCGTTTTTTACACTGAAAATCATTCCTAAACAAGCTTGTGGCTCTATTCTTAAAAACGTAAATCAGTATTTTTCTCCCACTCCTCTCCAAACAGACGCCCACTACTACCATGGCTGCTGGATCAATACTTAAACTTTACTCTTGTCATATATCACTGCAGGCCAGAAGAAAAAAATCACGCAACTGTAAAACAAATAAATGATGTTGGAGAGTTTTTATTTAGCTCTTTCTTTGTTTATAAAGGGACGGGGGAGCAACGAGAGCATGTGGCGTTGAGGCAGTAAAACGCTAAGCCATATTGCTGATATCAGAGAACTAAATGAAAATGTCACTTTAGTGATGGGGTTGTGGAGCGCCCCGCAGAAAGCTGGCTTACGCTTCTCTGCTCTCCTGAGGAGGGCTGTGGATGAGGAGCGCTAGCTTGGGTTTCTAATACAGTAGCCTGTTGTCCAGTCCATCCAACTTCAAACGGAGTATTTCAGCAGTGAAGAGCCCGTGTATTGTTTGATTATAGATGAACTCAGATGACCTGGAACAATTGGACCTGAGAAGTCTTCAATTCCATATCTTAATTGTCCCAGTATGGAAAATCATTGTGCAGCCAAGACTTCAAAAATACTACATGTACCAACTATTCACACCTGAATAGTTGACGGCGGACGTAAAGGTAAAGTAAAGGTAATGGCGGACTGAACGAAGTTATGTAGAGCACCTCAAGATAAAACATAATATTCGAAATATCTGCTAAATAGACTAAAATATTAGCACTACATAATCTGGTGAGTGATAAACCTTCAATCTGGATAATAACACAAAACAAATCCTAAGACTAGAGACATTTATCGACAAATATTACGAACACAGACAACAACCAAACATGACGGAGAATAAGACAGGGGAACCGTTTACAAAACGCAAGCGAGATTCTTCGACAGATACTGACGATTTAATATTCTCACCACCGGGAATGGTAAAGGTCGAAACTGATCTGTTAAAATCAATAAATGACAAACTGGGTTTACTTGAATTACTTAGTAAGGATATAAAAGAGTTAAAGGCAAGCCTAGAGATGAGTGATGAAAAAGCTGCGACATTGGAGAAGGAAACACACGCGCTAAAAGGGACAGTCAATAAGATTCAAACCGAAATGAATGGAATTAAAAAAGAGAACATCGTTCTGAAGGAAGCCTTACTGGAGATTCAAACTAGATCCATGAGAGAGAATTTGGTACTTACAGGTATCCAAGAAAAAGAAGGAGAAGTTCCTGAATCTATAGTTAGAGAGTTCCTCCGTACAGCGCTTCAGATTCCATGCGAAGTTGTCGACAAAATCCAACTTGAACGTGTTCACCGCTTCGGACAGAGAGGGCAGAGGTACGAACGCCCAATCGTTGCAAAATTTGCTTCATTTAAAGATAAAACAATGGTTAAAAGCCTAGGTAAAAGACTTGCTGGGACCAAAATTGGCATGAATGATCAGTTTCCGAAAGAAATTGCAGAACGGCGCAAAGTTCTGTATCCAATTTTCAAAGAAAACAGATTAAAAGCGAAACGAGTAGCTCTCGTCGTTGATAAACTATATATTGATAACCAGTTGTTCAGAGACACAAAGACTACTCCATGGTTATTTTAAAATTTACAAAATTCTCATAGACGAGGAAAATAAACACAATTCAAGCCCGGTTACTGATTGTAACAATACAACAAAAAATATAGCTTTTTTATAAATCTTCACATATAACTAATTGAACACACAAGCACTATTTTTACACAGTGAAGATAAAAACTAAGTAAACAGAAGGCACAGTATGTGTGGATGGTATGGTTTGTGTTTATTTTATTTATCTTATTTGTTATGTTTGGAAAGTTGAGTGAGTGAGTAATGAAATGGTTGCATATCCCAGAGCCAATGTATTGCTGTGAGCCGGGTATGAGAGGGCTTTCAATGTTGTTCAGATGATGGATATACTTTTATAATGAATTATACGTCTTATTTATTTATTGTCCTATCATGGAAAACTACATTTTTTTTTATCTTAATAAATTATATCTAATTATTATCCTATTTTAATGGTACTGTCTATGGCCCTATACCCTAGACACCCACCTGAATGACCCAGATATTAAGGAGAAGTCCCTGACTGTTTTATGTGCTCGCTGTAAGCGTCTATATGCAGCTAAAATGAGGTCAGAGACCAAGAGCAGCACTGCCCCCTCAAGATTCTGAGCCTGCTTGGCAGGGTCGGTCCTGCAAAGCCAAAGCCCCCTAAAGGGAGAGGAAAATATACAAGGAATTTCTCAAAGCTGCTAATGAGAACCTTGACGACCTTGTACCTAGCCGGTGGGGATTCCGGTGGGGTACCCCCACCCAGGCAGTGGCAGTGCTGGCAACACTAGCTGCAGTAACCCATGGGGAGGGGGTCACACTCGGACATTCAGAGAGGGGGTATATTATTGTGGCCCTGGTGGCACAGAATCAAGGTCGGACTGCATGGAGATGCGTGGGGACATGGTCATGACTGGTGGCCGTATTGTGGGTGTTTTTTTCAGGAATAGGGTGTACATTTGACGGCCATTATCTAGGATATGACAATGGTAAATTAATTTCAATTTTTGCTTATTTTTTTGCGCGGTCTTGCAGGCCTTCTCATGCAGCTGCAACTGCAATGGCATTTGGAAATCATGACCCATCTTGAGTTGGGCTCTGGGATGGTGCAACTGTTGAGAAAGTGAGCTTATGGTTGTGTGGGGGTAAGGGCTGGGTGTGTATGTGTGTATCCCACAACTGTTGCGAAAGAAGAAGTAAAAGATGTAAGGTACAATAGAGGATGATCCACAGCTATATATAATACAAATCGAGGTGACGGCAATGGAAATGCATATGGCAATTGATTTACTTCAATTCGGTAAATGGAACTGTATGCTCTTTTCAAAGAATGGATCCCAGTCGGTTCAGGGCTATGGGATACAGGGGGTCGAGGGTGGTCTGCCGGGCATTGGGATGACAAGCCATCTCGAGATGAGGCCTTTTAGCGGGTGGAATAGTAGGGACCAATTGGAGGTTTACTTAGTAGAAATGCAAATATCATGGTACAACTATATAGACACTCAATCATTATGTTACTTTTTAATAGTACGTTTACAAAAATATATTCTGATTAAAAGAATGAAAGGTGTGTCTCATGGTAAGTGGTGAAATAAGTATAGCCAGTTACAATTGTAATGGCTTAGCAGATAATAAGAAAAGACGATCAGTATTTACCTGGCTAAAAGAGAAGGATTATAATATTTATTGTTTACAGGAAACCCATTCAACAGTTTTAGATGAAGTTTTGTGGAAAAAGAACTGGGTGGGCAAAATATATTTCTCCCATGGGCAAAGAAATTCAAAAGGGGTGATGATCTTAATTAACAATAATTTTGATCCAAATGTGCAAATTGTCCAAACAGATCCTCAAGGTAGATGGATTATTTTAAATATGTTATTGGACAATAAACAAATATGGCTTGTTAACCTATACGGTCCGAATAATGATGATCCAAGCTTCTTTGAAAATATATATAAGAACTTATCAACTCTACAAGCAACACTAGACTCTATTATTATAATGGGCGATTTTAATACGGTCTTAAATAGCTCTATAGACCGGAAAGGAAATCACACTACAAATTATCACCCTCAGGCACTTAAGGAAATCATGAATGTCATGGATATATTGGAATTAGTGGATATATGGAGACTTAAATACCCTGATTTAGTGAGATATACATGGCGGAGGCTGAATCAAGCTAGTCGTCTTGACTACTTTCTTATTCCATTCTCTCTGGCACCAAAAGTTAAAAAAGTGTTGATAGGGGATAGAATGCGGTCGGATCATCACATAATTGGCATATATATTTCTCTTACAGAATTTCCACGTGGGCGAGGATATTGGAAATTTAATCAAAGTCTACTAGATGATAAATTGTTTAGAACTAGGACAGAAGATTTTATAACTGACTTTTTCAGACATAACATAGGTACAGCAGATCCCCTTATTGTATGGGACACTTTTAAGTGTGCCTTTAGAGGCCATGCAATTCAGTACTCATCTATAAAACAAAAGCAATTTAGATCAAAAGAGTCCATATTAACAAAGGAAATTGAAGGACTAACAGTACAGTTAGATAGCAATAAAAACGGTACCATAGAGGCACAGAATAATTTAGAGGAAAAACAAAAAGAAATGGAGGAACTTATTCAAGAAAGATCCAGTGTAATATATTATAAAAATAAAGCGAACTGGATGGAATATGGGGAAAAATGCACCAAATTCTTTTTCAATCTTCAATATAGAAATGCTACCAAAAAAAATGTATTAAAACTTGTGACAAATGATGGAGTCACGCATGATTCACCAAATGATATTTTGAAAGAGGAAGTAAAGTACTTTAAGAATATGTTTTCGTTTCAGGCTCCTCCATCTCCACTAACTGAAACTAATTGTATGGATTTTTTTCCTATTAATAATGTAAAATTAACATCTGAACAGAAAGACTCATGTGAAGGCCAAATTACAGAGGAGGAACTGCTTGTTGCAATTGGGGCCTTTAAAGATGGGAAAACTCCAGGGCTGGATGGCATACCAGTGGAAGTATACAAAACGTTTTTTGATATACTCAAAGGACCATTATTAACTTGTTTTAACCACTCCTATATAAATGGTAGATTATCAGACACACAACAAGAAGGTCTGATATCGTTATTACTGAAACAGGACCCAAGTGGTATATATAAAGATCCAGTCCAATTAAAAAATTGGAGACCTCTTACACTTCAGTGTTGTGATGCAAAAATCCTAGCAAAATGCTTGGCGCATAGAATAAAAAAAAGTTTTGTCAGATATTATTCATCCTAATCAGACAGGTTTTTTACATGGACGATACATTGGAGATAATATAAGGCAAGTACTGGAAACAATAGAACACTATGAGATATCGGGGACACCAGGCCTGGTTTTCATAGCTGATTTTGAAAAGGCTTTTGATAAAGTACGACTGGAGTTTATATATAAATGCCTAGAATATTTCAATTTTGGGGAATCTCTTATAAAATGGGTTAAAATTATGTATAGTAACCCTAGGTGTAAAATAGTAAATAATGGCTACATCTCAGAAAGTTTTAAACTATCTAGAGGAGTAAAACAAGGTTGTCCACTATCGGCATATCTATTTATTATTGCCATCGAAATGTTAGCTGTTAAAATTAGATCAAACATTAATATTAAAGGATTAGAAATCCATGGCTTAAAAACTAAGGTGTCATTGTACGCTGATGATTCATGTTTTCTTTTAAAACCACAACTAGAGTCTCTCCAGGGCCTCATAGAGGATCTAGATACCTTTGCTATCCTCTCTGGATTAAAACCAAATTATGATAAATGTACCATATTACGTATTGGATCACTAAAAAATACACATTTTATATTGCCATGTAGTTTACCAATTAAATGGTCTGACGGAGATGTGGACATACTCGGTATAAAAATCCCAAAAGAAAGAAATGATCTCACTCCAATAAATTTTTATAGAAAGTTAGCAAAAATAGATAAGATCTTGCTACCATGGAAAGGAAAATACCTGTCTATTTGTGGAAAAATCACCCTAATTAACTCTTTAGTCATATCACAGTTAACCTATTTGCTTATGGTTTTGCCTACACCTAGTGACCTGTTTTTTAAATTATATGAACAAAAAATATTCAATTTTATTTGGAACGGCAAGCCAGATAAAATTAAAAGGGCCTATTTATATAACGAATATGAATTCGGAGGGCAGAAATTATTAAATATTAAAGCATTAGACCTCTCACTAAAGGCATCGGTCATACAAAAG
Source organism: Salvelinus fontinalis (assembly GCF_029448725.1). Classification (NCBI taxonomy): domain Eukaryota; kingdom Metazoa; phylum Chordata; class Actinopteri; order Salmoniformes; family Salmonidae; genus Salvelinus; species Salvelinus fontinalis. The sequence continues at coordinate 13,030,923 of NC_074684.1, forward strand.
TTATACTTAAATCCAAACTGGTTCTCTAGTAAACTGGTACGAATGTCTCATCCTATGTTCAAGAAGGGCCTTTTTCCCTTTATTCAGATTACACCTGCTCATTTTCGGTTGTTTGAAAAGGAAATGATCTCCAAAATATCCTTATTCTTTAAACAAGCCTTAGAAAGTTGGTTGCAATTTCAGTTTAATCCACCTGAAAGGACGGAACAAATAGTACAACAAATATTGTGGTTAAATTCAAATATAATAATTGATAAACAAAACTGTATTTTTCGAAGAAATGTTTAAAAAAGGTATAATTTTTGTGAATGATATCATAAATAGGACTGGTGGAGTTATGTCACGCATGCAGCTAACACAGACATATGGAAAAGTCTGCTCTACCCAAAATTACAACCAATTAATTGCAGCATTACCACAAAAATGGAAGAGGCAAGTAGAAGGGGAAAAAAGTAAGGAACTTGTATGTCGGCCCTGTATTAAAGAACAAAAATGGTTAAAGAAAAGTGTGATAAATAAAAACATATACCAATTTCATTTAAGGACCAAAAAACTAACAGCTGTGCCATACAAATTGCAAAATAGTTGGGAAGAGATTTTCGATGTACCCATTCCATGGCACATGGTTTATGAATTGATACGCAAAACAACGCCGGATTCAAAACTTCGAATTTTTCAATATAAATTACTGTACAAAATTCTTGCAACTAATAGAATGTTATATATATGGGGTATACAATCTTCCCAGCTCTGCAGATTCTGTTGTGAGGAGGCAGAGTCATTAGATCATTTATTTTGGTATTGTCCATATGTAGCTCGTTTTTGGTCACAGGTCCAGGAATGGCTGAAGAATTGCAACATTTGCCTAAAACTAACGCTACAGATAGCAATACTGGGGGATTTGAAAAGCCATAGTCAATCAATCAATAATATAATAATTATTTTGGCAAAGATGTTTATTTTTAATTTACAATCTGTAGAAGCTATGAGAATAGGAAGGTTCAGGTCTTTTGTGAAGCATCACAGCACAGTTGAGAAATGTATGGCAAATAGAAATCCGAAATGGATGATGTTGGAAGATAGATGGGAGGGGTTGGGTGGAGCTGAAGGGTGGGACTAATAACAAGATAAACAATATAGGGCATACGGGATCTGTGAAATGTGTATAGGTGCGGAGCTTTTGTGAAATAGCACAGTTACAAGTGGAAATAAAATTGGATGGACAACAGAAATAGAGGAAGGACTAAGAACAAATAAGAGAGAACTATTGTAAAGTGGACTGTGTCTGTAAGATAGGTATAAGATGTAGAAATTGAAGGTAAAAGCAGAAGTGTTTATAAGTTTACTCCAATTGGGGGATTGGTGGTAGGGTCGCGGGGAATAATAATAAAGGCATATTCTTTAAAAAAGTATGTATGTCTATATAGGTATGTGTATGTATATATGTGTATATGTATGCATACGTATATGGATATATATATTTACCCCAAAAAATATGGGGGAATGGAAATGATGCAGACAATTACATTGGAAGCAACATTCTTTCCGCAATACTAAGCTGATCCACCCCTAAAAAAAAAAAAAAAAAAAAAAAAAACTATTCACACCTGGGGAAAAATTCTGTCTTCACCATCGACAAGAAATTTCAGTGATAGTTACCGGTTTTGTTTTCTCCATTTGAAAATGGCTCCATGGCCTTGAAAACACCTTTTGCTCACCAGAAACTGAGGCCTGAAATGTGAAGCAGCAGCAACATTTACATTTACATTTAAGTCATTTAGCAGACGCTCTTATCCAGAGCGACTTACAAGTACACACATTCATTATTTGTAGTCACAGCTCATTTGTAGTCACAGTTCAGCAACACCCCTGGCCCCTGCAGTGTTTATGATAGGAATTGAAGATGTACCAAAAGATTATTGCGGGCATCAACCAACTGAACTGTGACTACAGCCTGATTTCAAGGTAGAGATTAGAAGGAAAGATACGCGATGGGGTCTGATAGTGACTCGCACAAGGCGTGTAGAATACATATACTGTTAATCCCATTATGTTCACTCCTTCGTTTTCATCAGCATGACGGAGCAAATGAACTGGTCTCACTTCAAGCTGTGTATTCCAGATTTATAACAGCTGTTGATAGAGCCAAAACAGTGTATCCTACCCTTATTATGCAAGCTCAAAGCGTCAACACTGACATGTGCTGAAACATTCATAACTTCCCGGGAAAACTTTTTTCAATCACAAGGCAAGAAGGTTTTCATTTTTTCACCTGTGGTCAGTCAGTGTAAATAGATAAAAATGACAACTGCGGCTATTCTGTGTTGAGTGGTAAACAAAATGATAATTTGAAACAGGTCCTCCTATATCCTTAATTTTGAGTTATTTATGCAACTTTAGTTGTGATACAAACCTTAGAATGTATTAGAACTCAAAACATATAGACTAAGGCTGCATGATGTGACTACCGATAATTAGAAAAAAGCTGCATGAAAGGCATGCTCTGCTGAGATTCTTGTGCAGGCTGCACACACTTCTGTCTCTCATTCACAATTTGACAAGCGCTTGATAACATTCTCACCCATCAGACTATTCTCAACTTAACCTGGTCTATACATATAGCCTACTAATATAGACCTGCTAAAGCTGCCCCAGTCAACAGTAAGTACTGTTATTTTGAAGTGGAAACGTCTAGGAGCAACAACGGCTCAGCTGTGAAGGGGTAAGCCACACAAGATCACAGAACGGGACCGTCCTCAGTTTCAACACTCACTATCTAGTTCCAAACTACCCCTGGTAGCAACGTCAGCAGAATAACTGTTCGTCGGGAGCTTCATGAAATGGGTTTCCATTGCCGAGCAGCAGCACAAGCCTAAGATCACCATGCTCAATGCCAAGCGTCAGCTGGACTGTTGTAAAGCTCGCCGCCATTGGAATCTGGAGCAGTGGAAACCATCTGGCAGTCCGATGGACAAATATGGGTTTGGCAGATGCCAGACCAACGCTACCTGCCCGAATGCATAGTGCCAACTATAAAGTTTGGTGAAGGAGGAATAATGGTCTGGGGCTGTTTCCCATGGTTTGGGCTAGGCCCTTTAGTTCCAGTGGAGGGAAATCTTAACGCTACAGCATACAATGACATTCTAGATGATTCTGCACTTCCAACTTTGTGGCAACAGTTTGGGGAAGGCCCTTTTCCTGTTTAAGCATGACAATGCTCCCGTTCACAAAGCGAGGACAAATACAGAAATGATTTGTCGAGAACGGTGTGTAATAACTTGACTGGCCTACACAGAGCCCTGACCTTAACCCCATCAACAACCTTTGGGATGAATTGGAACACCGACTGGGAGCCAGGCCTAATCGCCCAATATCAGTACCCGACCTCTCTAATGCTCGTGGCTGAATTGAAGAAAGGCCCCATAGCAGTGTTCCAACATCTAGTGAAAAGCTTTCCCAGAAGTGTGGAACCTGTCACAGCAGCAAAGGGGAGACCAACTCCATATTAATGCCCATGACATTGGAATGAGGTATTCAACGAACAGGTGTCCACATACTTTTGGTCATGTAGTGTACAGTGCATTTGAAAGTATTCAGACCCCTTGAGTTTCCACATTTTGTTATTAACTTATTCTAGAATGGATTCAATTGTTTTCCTCATCAATCTACACACAATACCCCATAGTGACAAAGCAAAACATTAAATTTTTTTGTGCAAATGTATTAAAAATAAACAAAAATACCTTATTTACATAAGTATTCAGACCCTTTGCTATGAGACTCAAAATTGAGCTCAGGTGCATCCTGTTTCCATTGATCATCCTTCAGAAGTTTCTACAACTTGAGTGGAGTCCACCTGTGGTAAATTAAATTGATTGGACAAGATTTGGAAAGGCACACACCTGTCTACAGTGGTTCGTCCTTTAAAAGTTGCAGCGTACTGCGGCACAGCTTGCATGGTGCTGCAGAACTCTATGGCACGCTAAGTGTGAACCACTGGTACCATTAATGCTAGTTAGAGCTAGTTTGACCACCAGAGGGCATCTTTGAGAAGCATTTGATAGCCTCCAATAGTGGCTGTACTAGAGAATGTAGGCACGCGGGAGACCGGGGTTCAATTCCCTGACGGGGAGGAAGGAGTAGGTAAATAAGAATTTGTTCTTAACTGATTCCATGTCTGTTATTTCATAGTTGGGATGTCTTCACTATTATTGTACAATGTAAAAAAAAAAGAAAAAAAAAAAGAAAAACCCTGATATGAGTAAGTATGTCCAAACTTGACTGGTACTTGCTTAATTAATTTGATTAATATTATGGTGTTTCTATTCCAAGAAAAAAAATGAAAAACCCTCGGTTTCCGTTAGGATGGAATGGAAAATATGGCGCTGTACAACGTGACGCTCGGGAGTACAGTATTGGGCTATTTAGCTAAAGAATCCCCGTGTCGTGCGGGCACGTGGGAGACCGGGGTTCAATTCCCTGATGATGAGGAAGGAGTAGGCTGTCCTTGTAAATAAGAATTTCTTCTTAACTGACTTGTCTAGTTAAATAAAGGTTACACTAAGAGCATAACATTTCTACACCATAATTGTAGTCTAACCAATACCCAAACGGAGATTCAGTGAAAATAAAAATCTCATTGATTTATAGAGTCCACATGCTTGTCTCAGAGCAGCGTGAAATAGTGCTAAAATAGTTGTAGGCTTTTGCTTCAAATGCTATTGCTTCTAACTTCAATATGCTCTTTCAATAAATGAAGACCTACACCGCATTACTCACTAGTGAGACTCATGTCGCCTACGGTAGGCCTACAGTATATCGGAAAATATGACGTGATTCTCCGCCAATAATTACATAGAGGATATTTCTGTAATTCAGTGATATTTATTCCCATAGTAATTCGTTATGGATCCTTAACTAAATAAACATCGGCATTTTGAAAGAGTATTTTTATCATTATTTTATTAACGAAAGCATAAAATGCCATTATTAGTTACATTGTTTTAGTTTGAACGTACAGACTGGCACAAAGAACAGCGGGAACGTTTCCCTAGTCAGCGCCATTATTAGTGCAATGACCTTTAAAGTGTTACCAGTGTGGCTGGGTGGGGGTCCTCCCCTCTCCCCCTTCCTCCTCCTCCCTTCCCCATGGGCTAGGTCGGTCTTCTGTGCGTGGCTCTGCGGCCCATACCGTGCCCCCTGCTCTTGTGCCTTGAACCTTGCGCTCTTTCTTTGGATACAGCTGGATAACTGCAAAGCAATCCCATTGTGCGCCACTCGGGAGCCATGACCAATATATGTTGTCCTGCTAATAACAGGGTTAATAATATATCTGTGAGAATATCCAACAGGCTTTTATATAATTCTAAATAAATACTAATCACTTTGTTTTAAAAAATAACAATATTTTGGTGATTTTGTTTTCAAATAAAGTAAAATGAGCGAGAGAAAGGCCATCCTTTAAATTGTTACTAATTTGTCAATAAAGCCAGTTTGTTATTTAGAATTATTTATATCAATTTTTAGGAGGGAGAGAAACCAAAAACCTACAATCATCTCATGGGTCTCCCAGTCGAGGGCGGCACAGGTATTGAACCAGCATCTGTAGCAACACAGCTTGTACTGCTATGCAGTGTGCTGCAGGTGCCACTCAGGTGCTGCATAACGTGACCGGTCGGGAGTGGCCTACAGTATTACAGTAAGAGCAAAACAAACCTAACAAAAAAATACTTAGTGTAACAACAGTTTTAGTAAGAAATACTGAAGTTGTGCACAAATATTAGTTTCTATTTAGGTTTATGTCACCCATTCATTGTCAGTGAGAGACACAGTAGGACCAAAAAGCATAATCAGTGGTCTAACTCCCCCTTACGCTGGTGAGGAGCAATGAAGTGGTGATGCAGGGTACCGTACTAAACCACAAATTACCTCTAAGTCCCGCAGCATAATCACAAAACTTTTAGTGGAGCAACCACTGTATATAAGGTCCCACAGTTGAGAGTGCATGTCAAAGCAATAAACAAACCATGAGGTCAAAGGAATTGTCCGTACAGCTCCGAGACACAGATCTGGGGTAGGGTTACAATGTCTGCAGCAATTAAGGTTCCCTAGAACACAGTGGCCTCCATCATTCTTAAATGGAAGAAGTTTGGAACCAACAAGACTCTTCCTAGAGCTGGCCGCCCGGCCAAACAGAGCAATCGTGGGAGAAGGGCCTTTGTCAGGGAGGTGACCAAGAAACCAATAGACACGCTGACAGAGCTCTAGAGTTCCTCTGTGGAGATGGGAGAACCTTCCTGAAGGACAACCATCTCTGCAGCACCCCACCAATCAGGCCTTTATGGTAGATTGGCCAGACGGAAGCCACTCCTCAGTAAGAGGCAGATGACAGCACGCTAGGAGCTTGTCTAAAGGCACCTAAAGGACACTCAGAGCATGAGAAACAAGATTCTCTGGTCTGATGAAACCAAGATTGAAGTATTTGGCGTGAATGGCAAGCGTCACGTCTGGTGGAAACCTGGCACCATGCCTACGTTGGAGCATGGTGGCAGCATCATGCTGTGTGGATGCTTTTCCGCAGCAGGGAGACTAGTCAGGATTGAGGGAAAGATGAATGGAGCAAAGTACAGAAATAACCTTGATGAAAACCTGCTCCAGAACACTCAGGACCTCAGACTAGGGTGAAGGTTCCCCTCCCAACATGTCAACGACCCTAAGCACACAGCCAAGACAACACAGGAGTGGCTTAGGGACCAGTCTCAATGTCCTTGAGTGGCCCAGCCAGAGCCTGGACTTGAACCCAATCCAACATCTCTGGAGAGTCCTGAAAATAGATGTGCAGCGATGCTCCCCAACCAATCTGACAGAGCTTGAGAGGATCTGAGTTAGAGTAAAGGGTATGAATACTTATGCAAATGTTATATATTTTCTATTTTAATACATTTGCAAAAATGTCTAAAAAACTGTTTTTGCTCAGTCATTGTGGGGTATTGTGTGTAGATTGATATACAGTTGAAGTCGGAAGTTATACACCTCAGCCAAATACATTTAAACTCAGTTTTTCACAATTACTGACATTTAATCCTAGTAAAAATTCCCTGTCTTCGGTCAGTTAGGATCACTTTATTTTAAGAATATGAAATGTCAGAATAATAGTAGAGAATGATTCATTTTAGCTTTTTTTCTTTCATCATATTCCCAGTGGGTCAGAAGTTTACATACACTCAATTAGTATATAGTAGCAAGCTTCCCACAATAAGTTGGGTGAATTTTGGCCCATTCCTCCTGACAGAGCTGGTGTAACTGAGTCAGGTTTGTAGGCTTCCTTGCTCACACACGCTTTTTCAGTTCTGCCCACAAATGTTCTTTAGGATTGAGGTCAGGGCTTTGCAATACCTTGACTTTGTTGTCCTTAACTTTGGAAGTATGCTAGGGGTCATTGTCCATTTGGAAGATCCATTTGCAACCAAGCTTTAACTTCCTGACTGATGTCTTGAGATGTTGCTTCAATGCATCCACAAAAGTTTCTACCTCATGATGCCATCTATTTTGTGAAGTGCACCAGTCCCTCCCGCAGCAAAGCACCCCCACAACATGATGCTGCCACCCCGTGCTTCGCGGTTGGTATAGTGTTCTTCGGCTTGCAAGCCTCCCCCCTTTTCATCCAAACATAACAAATGGTCATTATGGCCAAACAGTTCTATTTTTGTTTCATCAGACCAGAGGACAGTTCTCCAAAAAGTATGATCTTTGTTCCCATGTGCAGTTGCAAACCATAGTCTGGCTTTTTTTATGGCGGTTTGGAGCAGTGGCTTCTTCCTTGCTGAGCGGCCTTTCAGGTTATGTCGACATCGGACTCATTTTACTGTGGATATAGATACTTTTGTACCTGTTTCCTCCAGCATCTTCACAAGGTCCTTTGCTGTTGTGCTGGGATTGATTTGCACTTTTCACACCAAAGGACGTTCATCTCTAGGAGACAGAACGCGTCTCCTTCCTGAGCGGTATGACGGCTGTGTGGTCCCATGGTGTTTATACTTGCGTACTATTGTTTGTACAGAGGAACGTGGTACCTTCAGGCGTTTGGAAATTGCTCCCAAGGATGAAACAGACTTGTGGAGGTCTACAATTTGTTTTCTGAGGTCTTGGCTGATTTCTTTAGATTTTACCATGTCAAGCAAAGAGGCACTGCGTTTGAAGGTAGGCCTTGAAATACATCCACAGGTACACCTCCAATTGACTCAAATTATGTCAATTAGCCTAACAGAAGTTTGACGCCATGACATAATTTTCTGGAATTTTCTAAGCTATTTAAAGGCACAGTCAACTTAGTGTATGTAAACTTCTGACCCACTGGACCCACTGGAATTGTGATACAGTTAATTATAAGTAAAATAATCTGTCTGTAAACTATTTTTTGAAAAATGACTTGTGTCAAGCACAAAGTAAATGTCCTAACCGACTTTACACAAATTTATTGTTAACAAACTATAGTTTTGGCATTGTTGAAAAACGAGTTTTAATGACTCCAACCTAAGTGTATGTAAACTTCCGACTTCAACTATATATATATATATATATAGCCTAGCTATCAAAAACTATTAGCTACAGTTCTCAAATACAGAAGTGCATAAACGTTATACAGTATAATCTGCACTATACAGAGCCAGGTTGCAAGCTAAACAAATAATGTAGGCTATGCGTCACATAATTAACATTGCCAGCTCACGTTAGCTAAACCAGCCATCTGGATTATATTACAATTTAAGCGAAGTCTTGCAAAACAAACCAGGCCTTGTTTTATCCTATAACGCAAATCATTACAATCATTACATGGGATATAGTTAAGCAAAAGGCGCCTTAAGAAGTTAGCTTAATTCAGAGTGACAAAAACATTGCACTGCTACTCTTTACTGTAGGAGCATTTGGCTACACAAGATAATTCTGTTTACATCTGACGGCTGGGAGATTGGTGACTCGAGGAAGGCTCGCCGCGACCTCCGGAGGTAGCGTTCGAGACGTGACAAGTTCGCAAGTTTAGATTACAGTATAAGGTCTAGCCGAGGGTATTGTTTCAGGCACTCTCTCGTAGTGAGAATAGGGCATCAGTCCCTGCTCACATTAGTTCAACACAGTAGGGGGGGGTTATCTTCTTGTCTCCTCTTGTTTCCCCCTTTCATCGAAAATAACTGGTCACTGGTAGATAGAATTTGAAAACCAAAATATTATTCAAAAACCATGTGGTCAAATATTCGGCACAAATTACATTGGAAGCACCTTATGAGAGTATGTAAATAGTTTCAATGAAAATAAAAATTATCTGTTCATCTAAGTGATAACTAATGTCTCCTACCTACAGCAACACTGTCCTGGTTCACAATGAGGCACTTGTTCAATCCCTCCCCTTGACACCAATATGAAATTCTCTACAAAGGAAGACCTGCAGCAAGGTCATCCCATGTAAAATACAGCAGGACAGATGTACCGGGCTCATTTTACACAGTGGTAAACATATGGAAAAGCAAAGTGGGCATAGAAAATATGAGGAAAGGGTGCGGGGAGGGCTGGAAGTGTGGAGGTAGCAGGTGTTGAAGCCCAATCATGGATACATCCATCAGGCCATGAACAAGTGAAGCTCTCTAATTAACTAACTTGCACCCTGGAGCCAGAGATACTGTAGGCAGGCAAGGGAAAAGAGGGAGGTAGGGATGGGGGGTTTGATGGAAACACCTTTAGAGAACAGGGAAAATGTAATGGGGAGAAGTGAGCAGAGAAGGAGAAAACAAGGGCAGAGGGAGGAGAGGTAAAAAAGAAGGTTGATGTAGACAAATGATAAGGGTGTGTACTGTAGGTAGATAAGTCAGGAATGAGAAATGAATTTGAGAGGGGGAAAAGGCAAGAGATGGAGATATGATAACATGAGGAATAACTAAGGTAAAGGGAAAAGGTGGGAGGGCGAGAGAGATAGCATAGTCCTGAGGGAGAGAGGACACAGAGGTCAAATCTGGATATCAGAGACAAAGGTCTCATTGCACTCAGTTTAGCTGATAGCGCCCCTCAGGAAACCAGAGCTTAAACCACACAAACACTGAATTAAGAGGCTGGGTGTAACTTAAGGAAGCTAGAGTTGTGATATGTAATCAATACCATGATAGTATGGATGGCCACCTACTGTCATCTCTTTTCAATGGTATATCATCACAGGAGGTCTGATGCATGGTTTGATTATTGAAGCTTTGGAGAGTCCTGAAAAATGAAGTGTACCTTTCAATGTAAAGATTCTTCTCCATCATTATTAACATTCTTTACAATGTGGGTACAAAACTGTATGAACCTCCATCCAAATTTCTTGTAAGGTAAAAATTGCCCAGAAGGAAAGGATGAGGCTTGTAAAATCCAAGTTCTGAATCTTGGTAATCTTTTCTTGCTGACAGCACCACCAACCCAACCCCTAAGAGAAGCCAGAGAGCACTCTGGTTTGGTGAGGTTCATGGATTATTCAAGTTCTCACACTTACTCATTTTGGGGCCCTATGCCCAAAAAACATTTGTTCTAAAGCAATCTGAACTAATGAGAGGCTGCAATTGCACTCGGGGCTGCCTACCCACTTGTGCATCTTCCCCCATGTTGCCATTTTAAAGCAAGTTTGCGGCAATTCTATAAATTTTGCCATTGGGCGGAGTGGAAAATTTGCTGTTTTAAAGCTAATTTCCTGACATTCTACACATTTTTCCATAGGGTGGAGAGACATGTTTGCAGGTTTTAATATGATATCTGAGGGAGACTGACTAACAGAATCAGAGGCGGTGCCCCGACTGGTAATTCGACCACGATTACTAAGTTTAGATAGCTAGCCACTAGACTAATTTACCAATCTAAAACATTTTAGCTGACATGGGTTAATTGAGTGATCAGTGACTGACATAACGAGAGAAAAACTGCTGATGCACAATCACATTTCTACTATTCTAACATGCACTAAAAAGCATCAAGCCTTTATGTTTTTGAGTGCCAAGATGCATTCAAAAACGGAAACCTCGGAAGTAGGCGATTCCCTCCCTGCCCCTCTCCCTCGAGAAGTAATGCATTTTTAAGGTGCCGAGGACCCAGGCGGCGAGGAGGTAGTGTGGCAAAATAAAAAAGTATCTGCTTTGTGTCTTCGTGGCGATGTGACAGCGTCTGGGCCCGCCGGCGCTGCTTCTCATTTGCACTACTGAACCCACCAGCTCGGCCGGCTGAAGGGTGCCACTTAACGTTATCCTCACGAGCTCAACTCAGGCAAGAGACAGCAACCGAGGAGACCACTTGTTTATTTATTCATTCTCCCCTGTTTTCCAATTGACAATTCCCCCTACTCTCTCATTGTACAGTGCAGTTTGTTCCCGTTCTTCTGCATTCGAGGCATGGCCTTGTTGTGTAGATTTTTCGAAGACGACACCTTTGAACAGTCCGGGGTTTTCCACCATTTTTGTTTGTAGGCCAATGGAAAATATGCTTCTTCCAAAACAGGAGCACGGAAATGAAGAGAGACCAACATAAGCATCTACTGTAGAGGAAGTCTGCTCAGAGCCTCAAAGGGTGTTTGTTTTCTTTTCTCTCTGGTGCAATTTGTTTACCATCATTTGCCTATCTATTAATCAATTCCGCAATTTATTCATGTCACCGATTGGCCAGACATTCCACTCTCCTGGGGCCTCATTTATAAACATTGAGTACATACAAAATATACTCCAAAACATGCACATGCAGTTTTAACGCAAAAGCTGGCATTTATAAATATTGAAGTTGGCATGAGAATGTGCTAACCTCCACACAAACTTCAGACCATGTGTACGTAAAGGACGTCACACTGCTTGCTTTGCGAGGACCACTTCCTCCTGATACGGCTCCTTCAGAGGCTCAAACCCTGGACTTCAGCCTTGCTAGTACACATGACCAGGCCTCAAATGTCCCAGCAGCATCGATGGCCGTAATGCCCTCTAAAAAACGGTCAAAGTGGCCGCTGTGCTCTTGGGCTGAATATACACATAACAAAAAATATAAACGCAACATGTACAGTGTTAGTCCGATGTTTCATGAGCTGAAATAAGTTTATTTCTCTCAAATTCTTCACCTGTGAGATCGCTTGAGACCAGCCACCCAGAAAGCTGATGAAACTGAGTTTTTGCACAACCGAAGTATTCTGCAAAAACGGTCAGAAACACTCTCAGGGAAGCTCATCTACATGCTTGTTATCCTCACCAGGGTCTTGACCGGACTGCAGTTTGGCGTCGTAACCGACTTCAGCGGGAAAATGCTAACCTTCGATGGCCACTGGCACGCTGGAGAAGTGTGCTCTGCACGGATGAACCCTGGTTTCAACTGTACCAGGCAGAAGGCAGTAGCCATTTGATTAGTTTGAGTTTATTTTATTTTTACAGGGACAGTGCACATTAATCGACGTTTCAGTAAAAGTGCCGGTTTTAGCCAGCCAGCTAATTTTCAACCGTAGTCCCTGGGCAGGTTATTAAAAACAATTACAATATAGACAATCATTGAGCAGTGAGCACACACAGAGCAACATAGGACAAGCAAGACGTAGCATACAGACAGAGCAACATAGAACAAAAAGCAGCAAGACAAAATTCATAAAAGCAACAAAGTGTTTCCACACCTCACAAGCTACAGACAACATGGAAAGCGGCAATACACAGCTAGGGATTATGTTCACAAATCTGATTGACCTTTAGCCACGTCTTCATGATTTTTGTGAAAGTGTGATATGTGGTGCAGTTGTGTGTGTCTGATGGCAGTGTATTCCAGACATGGGAAGCTCTCACAGAGAAAGTGGATTTACTAAAGGTGCTTTTCCTTAAGGGAACTATACAGTCACCTCTCATGGCAGACCTTGTGGATCTGCTGCCATATGTTTGGGGTTTCTGTTTAACAAAAATACTGAGTGGAGGGGGAGCCAGGCCATTTAGGATCTTGAATACAAGACATGCGTCGGTGTTCAGGAGTCTTATGGCTCTTACCCAGAGCAACTTACAGTTAGGGCATTTATCTTAATACAGCTAGGTAGGCCAACTACATATCACAGGCATAGAAAAGGCACATTTTCCTCAGTCAATTTTTCTTCACCTCATAGTCAACAAAGTTTATTTTTCATTTTTTTAAACATCCATTCAAATTATAATAGTTCCTCAAAGTATTTGAAAAATCTTCCCAACACTCTCCCCCGTGATAATCAGTGTCACTGATAAATAGGCCGTGGACATTTAAGGACATGCATATAAGGACATGCATGCATTTGTTTCAATTTTAATTATTGTTAATTTAAATCGTCATATTACAGCATAGTTGTCCCCTTTACACTTTCGTTGTCAATTCATTATCTTATCGCCTACTTTCGGAAAGCTGAATGTAGGCCTAGGTTTTTTAATATGTTCTAAGGAAAGGAGAAATATTTGCTTGTGTCTGACATACGCTAGTGGCTTTGATTGACGAGTGCTTTTGCGTGTGTGAGCTCACTGATCTTTAGGCCTATGTCCATTCAGAAAGTTTTCTAAAGTAGCCTGTCTAAAATAAGAATCAAACGCTCCTGTCATGATTTAATCTTGTAAAAGGCAATTTCAGTAGTTTAGGCTACATTATTTTTCTCATTACGGCATCCTCTCTTTGAAGAACGGTCAAATGACCGCAGCAGCAGGGTTTGTGACAATATGCAAATATTTCAAGAAAAGTGGGAGAAAACCCATCGGACTTCATTTGAATGGTTTTGAGCGTCTAAATAGGATCTGTATTACATTTTTTTATATGCAGAAAAGCCAACAGACAAGGACATGGTACAGTAGGCATATCTTTATTTTGACTCCATTAATGTTGTCAATACAAAAACCTGACAGATCCTCTACAACCTGGCATTTCTTTAATTTATTTATTCATATTTAAGTAATAACCTGAATAATAATGAAATGCCGTGATAATAATGTAAGGTAATGGCTCGTTTCAAATAGGTTTTTATTAAGAAGCATATCCATGTAAACAAGTAAACAAACATAATTGTGACCTGGTTTTAACCTTCCAGACTTGGAATTAGCTACCCAAGGCTTTTACTTGTGACATATAGTTAAATGCATTAAAGAGGAACAATAAGGACGTATTGAAGATGCACATGCTCATCCCCAGAATATTTTTACATGCCTATTTTCAAGGATAAAGCTTAGAACATTAACAACTTCCTAGTTAAGAACACTATAACAACATGGAAGAAAATGAAACGTATTCTACAAGAACCAATATCACTCCCCTAAAAACACAACCTTTTGGAACAATCCTTCGATAGCTTTTAAGAATTCACTGATAAATTGGTCCACACGGAAACTAAAGGCATAGAAACCGTAAATGACTTGGTAACAGGAAATACATTTATTTCCATGACAAAATTAAAAAGTAATTTTGGACTGACCAATGTAGATAGTTTACATGCAACTTAAAAGTTACATATCACAAAATGTCGATTTGAAATCAGAGCAACCTTGAGGGAATCTTATTTGAGCCAGAAAAGGATGTTCATATGATAGGGAAGATATACAAAAGCAAAGTCCAACTTACAATATTTTTGAAAAATATATAAATTATTGGAACCAAGACTTATAATGACTAATGCTTTCTGGGAATGCTATAGTCCAAAAGTTATGGGCGGAACTAGAAAGTTGTCTGTCAGCATATTTCAAGACATGGCATATGGGGATGTAGTGAGATGCCCAATGGGCTGGACGTTTCTCTTATCACTCATCTTGAAAAAAACGTATGCAAAAACTTGGAAATATATCAAATCAGCCATCAAAAACAATGGAAAAATCAAATGATTTCTCCTTGAAATAGCGTGGGCAACGAGAAAAACTAAAATTGGTAGAATTTAAGGCCACGTGGCAAACAATAATACAGGCACTAGGGATGGGGTGTGAGCATGCGGGTCTGGGCAGATGAGATGTAGTATATGTTTGTGTGCATCTAAGTTGTTGGTATGCATAAGTTTGTATCTGGAGTGGGGAAAACAAAAATATTATAAAACAAATAATTTCTGCTCGGCATCAGACTAATTTTGTGCCTCAGTTGCACTTCTCCACTTGGATGAGAATTCATAAACAGGCATTCTAACAGCAAACAGCACACTGATGTGTAGCTACTTTTATCCTGTACTTTTCTTGGTGTAGCCAACTTTTCTCTGGTAAAATGCAAGATTAACTTAAAGCAAAACATAAGGAAATGTAGCTGGCTACATTCTTTCTGTGATAAATATTAGAAATATGATAGCCATGCATTGTTTTTGCAAAAATACCTTGCTTTTTCATTGTAAGCTCATTTACTCCAAATAGTATTGCAATTCTGCTGTCATCTGATGAAAATTAAGCTATTTTCTGCCAAATGTGTTGCACTAATGTGAAGGAAAACTATAGTTGCATGCCCCTGATCCCTCTACCGAAGCAAAAAAATAAAAATAATGTTTACCTTCAATATAAAACAGGTGAAATGGTTTAAAAACACAGATTTTTGAAGGTCTGCGGCTTGAAAATGCAGATTTCTGAACTCTAAACGCAACCCCTGTTGTACTCAATTCTACAGCACGGTACAGGACTACAGTACGGTACCATGCAGTCAAATTTAACAGGTGAACAGAAAAGATTGCTGAGGGGCTCCTGAGTGGCGCAGGTTATGGTCCGGGTTATGGTTTGGCCATGGTAGGCCGTCATTGTAAATTAGAATTTGTACTACTGCAAGTTTGCCTACTGTAATAAATAAAATGCTACAGAATCTGCAGGCAGTCAAGCATTATGTTGGGGGAAAAGTAAATGTAAAACATTGTTCAAATAAGAATTCAAATATTCTGCTGGCAGGTCCAAAATAATTAGCCATTGTTTTTTATTTCAGAAAGTCACAGTCCTTTGTCAAATACAGCACAGGTTAATGAAACATCTCCAAAAACATACCATTTTCATTATAGAAACTGCCGTGGACTAAATTCCAAAAGTTCTAAATTATACGGGCAAATAAAAGGGCGTTATGGTCACCATAAAAGGTGAACGGAGGGCGTTTTCCAGGAGTTATAATGCTTGTTCACGCACATACCGTTTTTAGGGCAGGTTGGATTTATAATGGGAAACATGTATATGTATTGTGTATGCCAAGTTAATAAAGCTCAATATTTTTACAAGAACCTATATTTTCAGAAATGGCACCCCAGATATTTGGTGTGGAATTTACACAACAGTTATTTATAAATGAGACCCCTGATGTCCCATGTCTGATAAGTCTCCTGATTAGACAGGAAGGACAACATCCAGACTGAGGCCCAGATTTGTGAAAGGGGGAATCTATTAAAAATGGCCTCCACTAAACTATGTGTGCAAAATATGCAATGGCATATTTCTTACAGGCAGATAGGATATCCATTTTCAGCACTGCTAATGTCCTCCAAACAAACCAAACTTCTAGTCTCTTTATATTGCTCCTTCTTTACAGTGAGCATGTGTGAAAACAAGTGAACGTTTGATGGTGAAATAATGGATGTGCCTACACAACTATAAGATATCGATCAGCATTGTTATAACAAAATCAGGGCTTTCCAACTAAGATGAGACAAGAGAAGAGGCAACATTCAAAGCAACCCAAATCTCCCACTTTCTTCAATAAAGGAATAGAAGATGTGCGAAATGGGTGGTGAGTGGTTTGTGTTTGATGTGATAGACGTACGAGAGAACCCTCCCTACTGGGCCAGACATGCCCCCGTTTTACAACAAGGTCTCTCCTTGCCAGAACATCAGGTTCTGATGAGGAGGCTGACAATGGCGCCGTCGTGTATTGAACAAGTGTAATAATGATTCCCCTCGTTGTGCTGAGTGAACTGGAGGCCGACTACCCCCGGTTTGTAGAAACTGGGCTTGGGCTCCGCAGACACATTAATTATCCCTGCCCATCTAACTGTTAGGCGTGCAAGGCGCCACACGGGTGTTAAACTTACGCAGTGGTTCCATTTTTCAGAGGTCACAACTTCCATTTTGTCCGGGAGGCTTTTGGCATGCAGGTGCTAAATCATTCTTCTTAGTGTGTGTTTGCATGATTTTTTTTTTTTGTTGCATGGGTCTGTGTGTGCGCGCATGTGTGTAACCACAACTGGATTGTGTAGGCAGTGAGACAGAGATGGAAGTTCTTACATAATGACGATTATAATTGAACACCGAAGTCCATCCAGTAGTAAAAAAACAAACATGGGATACCTTTATTTTAGCTGATACTTCCTCAACTTTGACTTCCAGTCTTTCATGTCACAGTCTGCTCTGGCTTCAGCATGGACAGTGTTCCTAATAATCTACAACAAACTTGGGAATTAAAATGTCCCCACCTTAAGGGCAATTAACAGAGATGACAGTAGTAATCCTAAGACTTAGCATACAGTATTAGGTTTTCATGGGCCATCTATCATTCTTCAGGAAAGGCTTCTTCTCTTCCTGTGTACCTGTTGATAGAAATACAGAGCTCTCCCTCGGCTCGACGCACGTTCTCCAATTGAGCTAATCTGTAAAGCACCAAGCATTCACCGTTCAGTGGACATGCCCTCACTGACTTCCTCCCTAGCTTCTGTGAGATCCCACCTGTCTCTCGAGACTCGCTCTCAGTTAATCTGACTCATAATGCTTAACGCTGGGCAATTCAGTGATAGACTGGCGCTGCCGCCAGAGTGGGGGCCATCGATCGAGCCTTATCCAAACTGACCGGATCGCTGAGCGTGAGTTCTCTGGATCTCACACGCTGAGGGGTGCAGGGGGAGAACTCTCCGATTTAGATCCATGACTCATTCCAACATGGATGGCCAGGGGTGGGGGTGATTATCCATCTGCTAAGAGGAGTCGGCGTACTGGTGTGCTTCGTTCAAAAAAAGTTCTGCTCCCTTTAGAGATTAACCTGTGAAGTGTTTCCCAGATACGATTGGGCCTTTGCTCTAACAGTCTTATAGAGATAGTTCACCGCTGTTGCCCATCTGTGTTGCTTTGTTCCTTTCGCTTCATCGGTACTGTATTCTATATTTTTTGAAGCAACAGTTTCAGTAGTGTTACCATCCGATCTTATCCATATGGACAGCTTTCTGGGTGATAGCCATGAAAAATAACTTTGATGTTGCGTAAGGTGATTTTGTCATACTTTGCTGGCTTCCCATGGCCAGTGCCCAATTAACATTTAGAAGTCTAGCGGTGTCAACATTGAGAAATCGTGGACTGATCAGACCTCCTCCATGCAGTGCTTTCCAGGCCAGCTGGGAAACCAATGAAGCAGTTTAGATATAGTAGTGAACTACTAGTTTTACATGAGTTGTGTTATACTCAAAGCATCAATTAATTTAAACCTTAGTACCTATTGTCTTTCATAGCATTCTCACGGGTGGTGTAGTCATTAACACATGTAACACATTTGGTTATGTTGGAAATCAGATGGTCATGGTTAACATGCAAACTGCTATTAACAAGTCATGGGAATTAGGTGCATTTGAAATGGCACACAGATTTTTGGGGGAGGGCTTAATACTGTAGGTTTGCTTACCTTACATCTTTGACTATGACGATTAGCCTACATCATGAGCAATTTGTTTTTGTGCATTTCTTTGTAACCATGTGCAGCACATTTACCCAGGTGATCTGAAAGTGCAGTTGGGAGCCGCCTAATGTTCCTCATGAAGCTACACCAGGGTTTTGCTGTGCATTTCATTTGAATGAGCCACCACTAAATCGAAAGCTCTTTATGACAACTAAGGCTGACCCTGGAGAGCAAACACTTGTGCTGAATGGGAGATTAAATGTAATTTGAAGTTACTGTAAGAGCTTGATAACGGTTTTGAAGTGAAATGGTAGTGTGCAGTCAGCTACTATAAACTAACATCAGAGAAAAGCCATTCATGGTGACTATTCCTTTGTACATCAGTCACAAATAACCGCATATAGAGGTTTTGGTTTAGGGAGAACTGTCCAGTGAGACATCTCTCTATAGAGACTCCAGATTCTAGTGAAAGGATGAAACTGAATGAAATGCTGCAAAACAGCATTGAGATGTAGCCGACAGCATGCAGAGCGCAAAACAATGAGACAGACAGTGAGGTACTCAATGAGGCAGCAATGAGACCCAGTTTGACAGCGGCTGAGTGAGACGGTGGCTCCGCGGGTTATTTCTGTCTGAGTCCCTTTCTCACTCAGCGTCTAATTGCCCAGATTCTACCTCTGTGAGATGCCAATGAGACGATGAGTGAAAGGTGCAACAAAATGAGACACCTGGAGTCAGAGACAAAATTGGAACAGAAAGACACTGAATTAGCACACTATTGAGACAGTGTGATGGGTGAGTGGCTGAGACAAAGCAGCTGGCTGTGGCAGCAGGCTGGGCTGAAAGCACTTAATCTATGGCCGAGGGTGGGCTGCTTTGGTCCCAGCAAAAACCTAATAACCTGTTACCTGAGGAGACATATCCAACAGCAAAGATTAAGAGAGGTCTTAATATTCACATCTAGATCACACACACACTCATTTGTGGCTGTGTGTGATGGAGATGTGAATATGTGAGGATTTCAAGGGTGATAAGTATAAAGACAGAGTTTGAAACAGACGTTCCAATAAGAACAGAATTGATCATAGGGCTGGGTGATGTAGCCAAAATATCATATCACAATATTTACATTTTTGACTGTATTTTATGTTTTTGAATAATAAAAGTTAAATATATGCTTTATGGGTAGTGCATGACCCTAGGGTAGCAACACATACACTATATACACAAAAGTATATGGACACCCCTTCAAATTAGTGGATTTGGCTATTTTAGCTACACCTGTTTCTGATAGGTGTGTAAAATCGAGCACACAGCCATGAAATCGCCATAGACAAACATTGGCAGTAGAATGGCCTTACTGAAGAGCTCAGTGACCTTCAACATGGCACCGTCAAATGATGCCATCTTTGGAAGTCAGTTCACCAAATTTTGGCCCTACTAGAGCTGCTCCGGTGAAATGCAAATGCTGTTATTGTGAAGTAGAAACGTCTTGGAGCAACAACGGCTCAGCCGCAAAGTGGTAGGCCACACAAGCTCACAGAACGGGACCGGCGACTGCTGAAGCGCGTGAAAAGCATCTATCCTCGATTGCAACACTCACTACAGAGTTCCAAACTGCAGCAAGCAAAATCAGCACAAGAACTGTTCATCGGGAGCATCAGGAAGTGGGTTTCCATGTCGGAGCAGCCGCACACAAGCCTACGACTACCATGTGCAATCCCAAGCGTCAGCTGAAGTGGTGTAAAGCTCATTTTTTTCGGACTCCGGAGCAGTGGAAACGCAGTCTCTGGAGTGATGACTCACACTTCACCATCTGGCAGTTCGACAGACAAATCTGGGTTTGTCGGATGTCAGGAGAACGCTGCCTGCCTCAATGCATAATGCCAACTGTAAAGTTAGGTGGAGGAGGAATAATGGCCTGGGGCTGTTTTTCATGGTTCAGGCTAGGCCCCTTAGTTCCAGTGAAGGGAAATCTTAACACTACAGCGTTAAGATTGACATAGTAGACGATTCTGTGCTTCCAACTTTATGGCAACAGTTTGGGGAAGGCCCTTTCCTGTTTCAACATGACAATGCCCCCATGCACAAAGAGAGATCCATACAGAAATGGTTTGTCGAGATTTTATGAGATAATGTGGCGTCCACATAGAATGTGAACTACATGACCAAAACTAAGTGATACCAATGGGTCTTTCTCCATTCTGAATGTTGTATACTGTTCAATACAACCAAAAACTATTATCAGCTATTTCTGCATTTCCTGGACTCTTGAGATCATTTCCACACTGCCACGTAGGGCTGCACGATATGGGCACACATTCTAGGCCTCATCTTTAACCAAATGTTGCAATTGTAATTTGACTTGCGATTTAGAGCAAAACACTTCGGTGAACTGAAAAATAATGATTATTCTAATTCTATAGTTAGAATATAATAGTGAGCACTTTGCATCGTGTGGTTTGAAATGACAATTAATTAAAATGACAGGGAGGAGTTATTGTGACAGGGTACGAACCAAAGTTGATAAGTGTTTCCTAGGGGACCCTACACATTTACATTTTAGTAATTTAGCTGGCGCTCTTATCCAGAGCGTCCAGAGCGTCAACCTTTGGCTACATTGAATGCTCGCTTAGCTACTTCATGTAGCTAACATATCCATGCTTTGCGTATTCCTCTTTGATTTAGAAGACACTGTTGCACAAACATGCTGATTTAGGTCTACGCCATCACTGGTATTAATCAGGCTGTATAGCTTGTTACATTTGCTCTGACTCATCACATTTATTAGCTAGCTACCTAGCCAGCTAACTAGCGATTAGTGGCTAACAAGATTTAGGCCCACTTGCTAAGAAAATATCAACTATCTGTTTGCAGATGTAAGAAACACAAACTAATAGTGTAATTATAAAACGCTAGTGGATTTATATTAAGGAGCAAACCGCTTGTGCTACATTGACCATGCAGACTGAACGCAAGTGTCTTGTGGTCAAGCAACAACAAATGCGCTCCTTGAGTGACAGGGGGCAGGGCTAGATCTGTGTGGAAAGCAGCATAGAGAGAGAGAGAGAGAGAGAGAGAGAGAGAGCGGAGAGAAATTACCTTAGTAGCAAAGTAAACTGTAAAAAATGACATTATACACAGCATACGACATTTAACAAAACAAACATTCAAATACCGTTTTAAAAGGTAAATTATAAACTGGGTGGTTTGAGCCCTGAATGCTGATTAGCTGACAGCAGTGGTATATCAAACCGTATACCACAGGTATGACAAAAGTTATTTTTACTGCTCAAATTACATTGGTAACCAGTTTATAATAGCAATAAGGCACCTCAGGGGTTTGTGGTATATGGCTAATATAGCACGGCTAAGGGCAGTATCCAGGCACTCCGCGTTGCGTCGGCAATAAGAACAGCCCTTAGCAATGGTATATTTGCCATATACCACACCCCCTCGGGCCTTATTGCTTAAGTAAAAACCCAAACCAGTCCGTGCATTAATACCGGTATATCGTAAAATATGGTGTACCACCCAGCCTTAATTGATCATAGCATGAGTCTTTCCGACCGTTTGTTCTAGACTCAACTAGAAGGCCTGTTTGATAACACCCTAGCTGCGAGGCATGCAAGACAAGACATTGCGAGATACAGATTACCAAGACATAGGCGCACAGCTCTTTCTGCCTGCTCCCACCTCTCCCTCTTACGCTGGCTCACCTGCTCTTTCTCTTCGCTAATGATGCAAGTGTGTGTTCAGTCTTCGGTCTGTTGCGTGTAGAATATCCTAGCCTACTCATTGAATAGGACTCCAGAGTGGCGCAGTGGTCTAAGGCACTGCATCTGTCATTGGCTGTCATTGTAAATAACAACTTGTTCTTAACTAACTTGCTTAGTTAAATAAAGGTTAAATAAAAAATGATAGGTCCTGCTTTACTGAAGTTGTGAGACACTGCAAGTCAATTGATAGACCTAGTGCACAGTTCTGACTGCGTGCCTGGTGTTCGATCTGCCTATACTGTGCCCCTTCCCCCTCTCTCTGTCCTTTGATAGCTTAGATGCAAGTGTTTGTGTTCTTGGAAGTATGGCAACTAAGTCTCCGTTCCAAAAATTCTGAATGGGGAAATAGTAGGAGACGACGTGCAAGGAATTAATTATTTTGAAGTCGACTCTACCACTATGTCATTGTCGTCAACAGTTGTAAAAATGGGAGAAAAAGGCAAGGACACCAGCCAAGTCCTGTATGGCAAAACTTTGAGAAGTTAAGAATGAAATGCTAACTTTGGGAGGTGAAATTGAGGTACAGTAATGGTAGTCCAGGTACAATTCTTAACCATCTGAAAGGGAAGCACAGACACAAACCGTTGCTGGCAGCAACGTTGTGAATTCACAAGGCAGCTGAAAAATTGTCAGTTTGTCACATCCCTAACATTTGAAAACGTTTGAAACCCTACCTCTTCAAAGAGTATCTTAAATAAGACATCTCAGTCCCCCCCCCCCCCAAAAAAAAATAACTGCAAGTCTTTTTCTATACTAGCAGACTTTGCTGATAACGTCTTTATTGAGGAAAATGTAGTACAACTTTGTTATCTTAAAGCTGGAATCCCTGATTTAACAATAAAGCGGTCACCCCACCTGTGTTTTGGTAAAATGGTGAGGATGGGCCTAGAGAAATGTAACCACTCCAATTCTAAGTGAGAGCTATGTACGCAAGGACTGACCATCAATGATATCAACATTATAGTATTAACCCTGTTTTGAGGCTATAGCTACACTTTTTGTTTATGTTCACTTTGTTTACAAACATTGGAGTATAACAAACATATTTTGGGTTGTGATTGGGTACAACTCATGAGGCATTTCAATGATATCCTTCAATAATCAATGGGTAGCCTATATAGCATTAATTTATAGGTCCAAAAATGGATGTAGCAACTAAGGATTCTAGCTTTAAGGTGAATGCACCAACGAAGTCGCTCTGGAAAATAGCATCTACTAAATTACTCAAATGTAAATGTAATTAACTCTTGTGGAGGGACAAACTCCAAATACCACAATCCTCTTGACGTCTTGTTTTGCACCCATAACTCTGCCCTGTCATCCACCTTCCTTAAACACAACTATGTGTACTATGACACATTAAAACTTTCCATTGAGAAAGTGAAAAACTGAAGCAATCCTTAAATTCATGTAACGACAAATGATTGCTTTGCCTAGCCTTGCTGTTACTAGCAGAATGGGATGTTTCGAATTGAAAACCAAAAGCTAGAGGAGAAAACAATAGAAAAGCTTACAGGGCACCGTCAGATCGATATCCATTACCTATCCATGCTGACGGGGAGGCTTGAAAGGTTGGTGGACACAGGCAAACTGAATCCTTACATGGAGATCGGCAGTGATTGTAATGTGACCTGAAAGCAACACTTATTTTTTTTGCTTTCTAGGGAAACGTTTCATTGTCTACCTCAAAATGTCAGGGACAGCATGGCTGTGCTGGTCTTTGTGGATTCCCTAAATAAACAGCAAAACTAAAATCCATCGATAAAGTGAAACGAGTTAAATCAAACCTGCACTGGATTAAGTATCATTCATGTTGGCAAGGTTATTTATTTTATTTTTTTACCTTTATTTAACTAGGCAAGTCAGTTAAGAACAAATTCTTATTTTCAATGACGGCCTACGAACGACAGACTTTTACCTTGTCAGCTTGGGGATTCAATCTTGCAACCTTTCGGTTACTAGTCCAACACTAACCACTAGGCTACCCTGCCGCCCCAGGGAGGAGGGTCACATAACTATAAATCCTCCTCTCCGACTAATCAATTCTCGACCAGCTTTTTGAATAAGAGGAGATAGGCTAAGCATTGTGATTTCTGAATAAGGCCTAAGTGTTTACTTCCAATGCCCAAAAGGTGTATGTGTGTGTCAGTCTTTACCTAGATTTATTTCCAAGAGGGTCGTAAACACAAAGCTACATCACGATTGATTGAAACTCAAACTCTTAAGGAGATGTCCTTCAAGCCTGTACAATTTGTCGGACCATTGAGGCCATTAAAAAAAAACATAGGCAACAACAACGTCCACTAAGATTGCAACGTCGAGACATGTTGAAACTCTGTACTCCCTCCTCCCTAAAGAAGAGTTGGATCTCAACTGGTACTAAAAAGAGCCACAATGGAAGGAAAGTGCTAACATCTGACTTAAGAGCGACAGGAAATTCCTTTTCTACATTAATCACTGCATGGAGTGCTACAACAGCCGCTCCTTCCCCAGTTCCCAGCCCCCCAATCCTCCTCTAAAAAAAGCTTGTGAATTCATTAGGTAAACAAAAAGGTGAGGTGAGCGAACAGGATACATAAGGGAGCAAATCAGGGCTCCGAGACTCACCTTGGGCCAACATGCTGAACTCCAAGAAGAGGGCAATGTGGTAGAGCTCCATTGCCTCCTCAGCACGACTGGCAACCCCCCTGCCTCCGGCCACCAGGGCCTGCACCTCCCCCAGACTCCCCACTGAGGGGCTTCCCCTCAGCACCAGTGCTAGCTCCACAGCGTCCGTGTACATGCAGTGCAAGATGACACGGGCATATTTCTTGGGGATGATGGACTCATCCAGGATGATGCGCGTGGGCGTCTGCAGAGCGCGCTCTGTGATCTCCTCGCCGGTGCGGATGCGCCGCTGCAGGAGGTTCCGGAAGAAAGGAGAGCGGGCCGAGAGGACCGCCTTGTGGGCGCGCAGCTCTTCGTCCACGGGTCCTTGGATGACCGGTCCTCCTACACCTCCTCCCCCAGCTGCTACCCCAACAGCTGGCCCGGCACTGAAGACCTCCACCAGCTCTGAGTCAGATGAGAAGCTGAGCAATGAGTCGTAGAAGCACATGTGCTCGCAAAGGCCATGCATGTCCTCCTCCAGCGAGCTGGGTGTGCCAAACTCTTCGCTCAGGCGCACCAACACGTCCATGTTCCGCAGCCGCGCATCCACCTCTGGGCCCAGCTCGCCCGTGTACAGGTAGTGCAGCAGTGCCGAGAACATGGCCGCGTCCATGCCCGCTGTGCCCACGTCCAGGAGCACCTCAGCACCGTAGCCTGGTGACGACGACAGCAGCGTCTTGAAGAAGGGGCAGCGGGCAGCCAGCACAGCGCGGTGCGCAGGGAAGCAGGCATCCTGGAAGATGAGGTCCACGTCCGTGCAGTACTTGTGCTGGTAGAGGGCGGCCAGGTCGCGCTGCAGGCTCCGGGCCTCAGCCCGCGCCAGTCCCGCCTGCAGGTTCAGCTCCTTGAGAGCTGCTGTGCCCTCGTACTCCTCAACCAGTGCGTTTGCGTCACGCACATCCCAACCTGAGAGGAGCTCGCGCATCTGTCGCACGTGGTCAGCCGAGCGGCTGGACTTGCGGCGCTTGATGAATCTCCTCCTGAGCGTGGCTAGGCCCGAGCTCTTCTTCTTCTTGTCCTGGGGCTTCTCGGGACCGGACTCCAGGCTGTAGAGCTTCCCCTCTCCTCCATAGCCCTGGGAGCCATAAGAGGATGTCCCTGAAAGGAGACAGTAACATACAGAATCGGTGGGTGACCAACAGAGTAGTGGTTTACGAATGAGATTTAATAATAATAAATAAATAATGATGAACCAACTTAGAATTCATGTTATATATAGTTGGTTTTAGGGCAACTCCCTGACTGAGATAAGATAAACTTTTTAACTCAGGGTTTTTTCAGGATTAAAAATAAATAAATAAATGTTTCCAACCCGAAAAATGGAGAGGCCCTCTTGGCCGCAGAGCCAAATTTTGCCCCTTTAAAGCCAATTTCCTGCTATTCTACACATTTGCCATGGTTTATGTCGTGTTTCATCTGAGTGACTCAAACATTATAACAAAATCAATGGGGGCCCCATGCCATGACAAAACAACTGCTGAATTTAAATTTGGTGATTGTCTTATAAGATAATTCTCAGAACTAACAATCTTAGTTAAAAGATCCAATTAACCATTTTTGAAATAATTTTTGGGTAACAATTAAAAAGGAAGTTTACCTAAAAACCAAAATGTCCCAAGTGATTCTTTGTTTTGAAACTGTACTGAAGAAATATTAAAAACGTAACATGCAAAGGTCCCATGTTTCATGAGCTGAAATAAAAGAACCCAGAAATGTTTCATTTACATAAAAAGCATATTTAGCTGAAATTGTGGACAAATGTGTTTACATCCCTGTTAGTGAGCATTTATCCTTTGCCACAGGTGCACCTTGTGCTGGGGACAATAAAAAGGCCACTAAAATGTGCTGGTTTTTTACAACAATGCCACAGATGTCTCAAATTTTGACAGAGCGTGCAATTGACATGCTGACTGCAGGAATATCCTACAGAGCTGTTGCCAGACAATTTAATATTCATTTCTATACCATAAACCGCCTCCACGTTGTTTTAAAGAATTTGGCAATATGTCCAACCGGCCTCACAACCACGCCAGCCCAGGACCTCCACATCCGGCATCCGGGTGCTGAGGAGTTCTTATGTCGGTAATAAAGCCCTTTTGTGGGGAAAACTCATTCTGATTGGCTGGGCCTGGCTCCCCAGGGGGTGGGCCTATGCCCTCCAAGGCCCACCCATGGCTGCGCCTCTGCCCAATCATGTGAAATCCATAAATTAGAGCCTAATTTACTTATTTCAATTGACTGATTTCCTTCTATGAAGGGTAACTCTTTGAATTTGTTGCATGTTCCGTTTATATTTTTGCTCAGTATAATTAGGTGGAGTTTGCCTTCTCCCCCCCTCTCTCCCTGCATTCTAAAACTGGAAAGCTACAAAAACGGGTCACGTAACTCTTTGTGCACTGGTAGCTTTGCCTCATTGTCAGTCAAAGAGCGATTAAGAAATCTGCGAATTGTGGATGAATTCAATTTGAAAATTATCAAAAGAACTATTGGTTTTGAGCCAGGAAATGTGTACTTTTCCACCTAAAATGATTGCAATTAGTTTATATCATTATTTCATGTGGCTGACTGCAACAGTGGAGATGGGTAACAACTCTGCATGTGTGCTCTCATGGGGCAACTCAGACGTATATGGCCTTACTTGGAACTTGACGTCACAGATGTGAGTTTTATAGGAGGGGGTACCTGGCTGCACTTTATATAAGATATCTAGGGAAGGCACAAAATGTCACTGTTTTCCATTGAAAGACAGACAGATGCAGAAGGAAATATGATGAAACACTCCTACAGACAATTTTGCCAATCTATGTGTGTGTAGTAAGCCCTTCATCGATGACTATGAAAGAGCCTAAATTCAAAAATGTATTAAATTGATTGTTTTTCCTCACCCATCAACACACAATAATGACAAAATGAAATAACGTATTTTTTGCAAATAAAAAAATATATAAGTGTTCACACCTGAGTCAATACATTGTGGAAGCACTTTTGGCAGCAATTACAGCTGTGAGTCTTTCTAAGTGAGTCTCTAAGAGCTTTCCACACCTGGATTGTGCAACATTTGCGATTATTCTTTTCAAAATTCTTCAATCCTGGTCAAATTGGTTGTTGATCATTGCTAGACTATTTTCAGGTCTTGCAATAGATTTTCAAGTAGATTTAAGTCCAAACTGTAACTTGGCCACTCAGGAACATCCACTGTCTTCTTAGTAAGCAACTCCAGTGTAGATTTGGCTTTAAGTAAATATTCCCATGGACGGGAACTGGTGAGGTGCCAAAATACAGAGGCGCTTTTGAGGAAGAGCACAGCGAGTTTGCGGAGGTAAGTAGTCTAATCATTGCAGTTTGAGTTGATCTTATTGTGTTGTAGCCTAGACGCTCTACCAGTTAGCATATGTTGAGGAGATGGACAGTAATTGTCACCTTACATTGTAGAATAGACTGAATAAAAATGAAAGATGTTGGTGCATTTTAATTACTTAGGATTGGGTCTACTCGCTTTTTTTCAAAATCATCCATGTCTGATCTGTTGGCAAGCCATTTGCATGACAATATTTCATGCTTTTAAGAACTGTATAGCCTTGCGTGACATACATGGCCCCAGAAACAACCTGGGATATGCCTATCTGGTAGCATGTATTCTGGTCTATTGTGTATTCGTAAACCCCCCTTCCCCCTGTCGATAGCGGTCCATTTTTTATTTCAGATAAACAAAATCGGCAGCCCTCCAGTAGTACTCTTCATCACTTGCGAATATTTCATTGTCAGACATGTTTGTAGGTTGTTGTCAACAGAGCAGAGTTGGCGGTGCACAAAGACATCACATGACCCATTTTTGCAGCTTTCCAGTTCTAGACTGCAGGGAAAGAGAAGGGGAGAAGGCAAACTCCACCTAACTAGTTTCAATGTATGGAATCACCTAGAGAATTTTGGATTTTAGGTCAACTTCTCCTTTAAGTACCTTATTGTGATTGTTTTACATTAAAATGGTGCTAATCACCTGTAAGGTCCGTGTCCAATTACTGCAAATTCTTAAAAGGCATTTATCTTATGGCAATGCCAAACATGACATTTTATTAATTTGAAATACCTAGAAATTAACATTACTTGAAACACTTTGTGGCAGCCACTATGAAAGGAAGGAAGGAATGGAAAGGTCCCCCAGCCAGGGCTCGAAATTAAGGTCGGCCCGTCGTCCCCAAAAAAAGATATGTCTGGGACGGTTAAAAACAGACTGGGACAGTTCTGGGACAATAGATGCAAAATTAATACAACCACTGTACATCAAAAATTAGGCTGATGCAACAGATTAGAACTTTTATAAGTGCAGCAATGCGCACACAGCAGTAAGCTACCCACGAATGTTCCAAAATGCAATAAGCAAGGGGGGAAAAAATTCTCAAAAGTGCACTGCACATACCAGTTTGATGTGAAAGAGATGAAAAAAATTGGTTAAAAATGTATAAATGGGGAGATGTAAAGATGCAACAATTTTAATTTAAGTATTTTAATTTGTGACGGTGGAAATTCCACTTCAGGACGATTCTGGGATGGTGAGGAAAATAAGTTACTCTCTCGAGCCCTGCCTCCTCAGCTGGTGTAAATGTATACTCACCGCCGAACGCCAATTACAGAATATTTTATATTGAGTTTTCACTTCCTACCGCTTCCACTAGATGGCAACAGTCAATAGAACTTTGTCTGATGACTCTAATGTGAAGGGGGCCGAAAGGAGACAGGATTTAGTCAGGTCTGCCACGAGCTGACCATGCTTTCACATGCGCGTTCACATGAGGAGGACCTCCGTTCCACCGCTCTTCTGAAGTCAATCTAATTCTCCGGCTAGAACGTTATTCAAGATGTATGTTAACAACATTCTAAAGATTGATTCAGTACATCGTTTGACATGTTTCTACTGACTGTTACGGAACTTTTGGACATTTCGTTACGTTATAGTGGACGCGCTTTGTGACTTTGGAATTGTTTACCAAACGCGGTAACCAAAGTAGCTAATTGGACATAAATAACGGACATTATCGAACAAATCAAGCATTTATTGTGGACCTGGGATTCCTAGGACTGCATTCTGATGAAGTTCATCAAAGGTAAGGAAATATTTGTCATGTATTTTCTGGTTTCTGTTGACCCCAACATGGCGGCTAATTTGGCTATTGTTCTGAGCTCCGTCTCAGATTATTGCATGATTTGCTTTTTCCGTGAAGTTTTTTTGAAATCTGACACAGCGTTTGCATTAAGGAGAGGTATATCTATAATTCCATGTGTATAACTTGTATTTCTGTTGAAACGATGTGGCTATGCAATATCACTTGATGTTTTTGGAACTAGTGAATGTAATGCGCCAATGTAAACTCAGATTTTTTGTTATAAATATGAACTTTATCAAACAAAACATGCATGTATTGTGTAACATGAAGTCCTATGAGTGTCATCTGATGAAGATAATCAAAGGTTAGTGATGAATTTGATCTCTATTTCTGCTTTTTCTGACTGCTATCTTTCACTGGAAAAATGGCTGTGCTTATTGTGGTTTGGTGGTGACCTAACATAATCGTTTGTAGTGCTTTCGCTGAAAAGCATATTTGAAATCGGACACTTTGGTGGGATTAACAACAAGATTACCTTTAAAATTATATAAGACACATGTTTGTGTCTTATATGTTTGAGGAATTTTGTTTGAGGATGTTTGTTTGAGGAATTTTAATTATGAGATTTCTGTTGTTTGAATTTGGCGCCCTGCACTTTCACTGGCTGTTGTCATATAAATCCCGGTAGCTGGATGCAGCCATAAGAAGTTAAAAGACCTTCGCTTGAGAAACGAGAAAGTGGCAATAGTACCGTTTGTCCATTTTGAGACACCATAGCAGTATACACTTTTTCAAAATAGTTAGAATTAACGTAAGATAACTAATTAATTTTGATGTTTCTGCAGAGGAGAGTCACATCATTTTACATCTAACTAATATGTTTGATGCAGTATTTCTCAATTAAAAAATGTGCATGAAAATGAGTCGTCTCTCGTTGAATGACAACAGACTTTATTGAAGAATCCCTATTGTTGACCAATCCCCGACGAAGTGGCGTAGACTTCGGATACAGACTTCAGCTTGCATCAAGAAAAACACAATTTTGGTTCTGCTGTGAATATTCTGAGTGACCTTAGTTGTTTTAAAGCCAATAGGCTCCATTTTCACATTTAGTTTAGAAGTGTGTTGCATTGGATTCCTTGTCTCCAGCATGAGGGTATAAGGGATAATTATAATAGAAGCACTCACCTATAAACGTCTGCTGGCTCTGTGAGTTGCTACCAAATCGGGGTGAGCACGAATGGGGATAGCTGGAAGCATTGACACCCATCCTCTCCTTCTTCCACTTCCCCTTCACATGGACCGCTGGGGCCACCCTTGCAGTCTCATTCTGCCCGAGCGAAAGTGCCTCCACTCAGAGCCTGGACAGACTCAGAGCCAGGACTTCATGGAGTCTAGCTTTACCAGCCATCCCTGAGAGACACGGTAAAGAGGAACGGTTTGTTAGTTAGGGCTATCACATTGTCCAAAAATCTAATCTGTACTCACTAATTTGCTCAGATACATTTTCAACCTCAAAATATTACATTTTTTATGGAAATACTGGAAAACCCTCAGAGTGACTAGAGCTTGTCAGTCCCCAGAAATCCAAACCAAAACTTTTCTGCCTCTGTTTGCTTGGCAAGTAGCCTAAGAGTTAAAGCCTTTCGGGGGGGGGGGGGGGGGGGGGGGGGGGTAAATATTGCAATATAAAACCATTTGTAAGCTCTTTTTCCCAAAGAGGCTATAGCTACATCCTGATATTTATGTTTAATTTTACAGTCCAATCTAGCACTGCCAGAAACTGCCCAGGGGGTAGCCTGGCTTCAGCAGCTTTGGGAGACATCAGGGCTAAACTTCCCTCTTGCTACGTTAACAGGCGAGGCATTTCTCTCTGGAAATTTCAACGAGATAAAACTTCTAAGCATATGGCGGGTGGACCACTCTGCAAAATGCTGGCATAGGCTACTCCATCTCCTTCACCCCGAAGTGAATTGTTTTCATTTGTGAAATCCCCTGGAGGGGAGACATAGATGGAGTTCTTGGGTTACCACCACTTGGGTTAGCGCCGCACTTTGTCATCACCGAGCAGGAATGGAAGCAGATGGAGAACACAATTTCATGGCTCAGACAAAATGCGAGGGTACCCTTCATGTATGTTTTGACTGATATGTGTCTGGAATGCATTTTTCATTAAAAAAATGTTTAAGCCTAAGGCATGTTTTTCAAAACACTACTGTTGACAGTCAGAACTAGCCTCTCTACAAGGTAGGTAAAATGCCATGTGATAGTATAATGCTTTAGGAATTAGCCTGACTAAGGCTACTTTTTCACAAATCGATTCCTAAAGTAAAGGGATTTCAGTCACATACCCTATGTCATCCACTTTTCTTCCACATTCATCTAATAGCCTAACTGCTGAGAGTTTGAATGCCCTTTTAGAAATACCTATTCAATATTATGCATTACAAATAGACTAGGTATCAAATTAAATACAGGCAGTATTTTTTCTATACTATGTTCATGTATTTCAGTAAAGGAAGAAAATAAAAACATTCCAGCTGCTGATGGTCGTTCGTTAATTCATTCTCTTTTCTGACTAACAGTGGAAATATTCTGAGAGAACCCTTGTCATTAAGTCATTGGGTTGGATTTTACATAAGTAGGCAACTTTCTAGACAATGAACTCTCCGAATTTGACAGTGTGGTTTTGAAGCAAGTTGCTATTACTTTAAAACTTTCACAAGAATATAAAATAATGACTGCATGCGAAAGGAATAGACTGCACAAATTGCTGAGAGAAATTCTGTCTGGGACAAGGACTATCAATTTGAGTGACATAAGTAGAGAAGGAATAAATTAATAGGCTAGTTCTCTGACTGGTGTGGTGCGCCAAAACAGAAGCTGACAGGTTATGTAAGTGATGCAATGAGGGTGGGAGGCAGAACATTCCATTGGCTATAAGCATCAAGAGCCTTGCCCTGCCATTGGGATGACCATATTGACTGGCAAAAGGGACACAATAGAAAATGTTTCCTCAAACAAGACAACTGTGATTCAGAAAATGAGGGAAAGGGGAGCAAAGTGGCTGTAGTTGAGGGGTCACAGCAGGAATGAGGAAACTAGAAGGGTAGCTACAAAGATAGCGCTATTCTCAGTCCAGTGCTTTCTTGATGCTTCCCTCATTTTACCTCTGTGACTGTCCCGCTTGACTCAACGCCTCACCATATTGATGCTGAGAATGTTTACATTGTTCGCTGAGTGGCTGACATACTGCTTTGCCCTCTATGGCTAAGGGAGAAGACCAATTTCGCAGGGGCAAATCCATACGTTTTTTGTTTTTTTTTCAAAATAATTGTCAAGCAGAGGTTTTGAAATTGTGTCATTCTGAACTTTATCCGCAATACCCCAATTATACAAGTAACTGACAAAATAAAGGAAACTCTTGAGTAAATGAGGGATACAAAGAATATTGAAAGCACAGGGTGCTTCCACACAGGAAGTTCCAGACACTTGTAGAATCTATGGACAGGCGCATTGAAACTGTTCTGGCGGCTCAGCGCCCTATAAGACACTTCATATGTTGGTGTTTCCATTATTTTGGCAGTTTCCTGTAAAAGCAGGCTACACAGATAATGTACAACATGTAAAGACCTGCATCACTATACTGAGAGCTGTGTTGTTTCTAAAAGGATGTATTTGCGTGTTTTTGGAGCCTTTGTTCATGTTTTTTCAGGGCCCCCATACTACAAAACAAGGAAGAGGAAGTGATTTGCTGTAAGTTTCTCAAAAACAAGTTAAATCACAAAAACGATGTCTGGATTTGGACCAGTTGCAAAATGGACCTGGGGCTTTCCCACCCGGACCAGATGTGCATAATTTATTTTTAAAATAGAGACCCATTCCGAACAGACCCAAGGACAACTAGACCCGTTCCGCATAGACCTGGTCGGATCCAGACATGGTCCAATCCGAGTGAGGGAAGCAGCATAAAAGTCATTTAGGCTACTTTACTAAGCGGAGCTGATAAAGCACGTGCGGAAGAGTGGTGCCGCAACAGGTGGGGGAAGGGCCATACATTGAGCAAGTGGCATGGGAAGCAGGGAGGAGGGCGTGAGGGACAGCAACCACACAAGTCGACTTGCGCCTTAGACTTATAGCTGCCATAGCTAGGTTATTTATCATCATATATGATTACATAGTACCAGTCTTGGACTTCATCAAACCGGGAGAAGCTAGTTAAGCTAGCTAACGATAGATAGGCTAACTGAGGCTGCAGTGCATGTGTTTACTCATGCTACAGTTACAAATAATAACTCAATTCAGAATATTAAGTAGCAGCTTGCCTACCTGTTGGCTCTTGGTTGTAGTAGCCTGTCCTTCAGCTAAAATTACATATACCCGAGACCCTTGACAAATCAGATCCGACCCAGACCATTTAGAATTCTGGATCGGCTCGGGTCCTGAATCAGGTCTCAGGTCCAGGTGGATCCGTGATGACCTCTAGTCTTAGAAAACTTCTACTTCAAGTTCTTCGTCCTACAACAGGCATTTTAAACTGTGGGGACATCCGGGTACGTGGCACCAGATCTTACCCATCCAAGAACACTGTGGCATTGCATTTCTTTCAGGGTGCATTTGAGGGAATTTGATATGAATAACTTATTGCCTAATTTGACTGGGAAAACAGCCCCATAGTCACAGTCCTTTTCTTTCTCCCAACCTCTTTTTTCCCATTCCTCACTCTCACAATTATGAACATAGAATCGTCCAAATTACTGGTTCAACAAACAATTTGCAGGGCTGCCAGTTTTACCCAGTCACAGAGCAGTCTCGTTTTCCTTACTCTTTCTCCTCACTTCTTCATGGGTGAAGAACATACATTTATTTAAAAAATAGGCACAACTTTGATTAAATCTCTCGAGGCAAGATCTGAACCCACGGCCAGAGGATTGTACTAGGTTGATAAACCTTTCCAATGTGTGTACATGTATTTTAATTAAGAAGCAAGAGAAAAATATTTTACGCGACAGCATGTTGAAGGTATGACAGTCAAGTTCCCCGTTACCTATTAGCGCTCCAACATAAAGAGATCTTCTCCATCCCCTATGGTCCTCAATGTTGGGAACACCATCCATGGTTTAACTCAGAGCAAAAAGTCTAGTGAAGTCTAGTAAATACCGGGCTGTAAAATAAGGCAGACAATCTGACTTTTTTCTGGATATTTAGTACACTGCACTTAAATATCAGGAGCTTCCCGAAGCTTTTGCTCATGTGTGGATCACATTCTGAGCATGTGTATATTCATGTGTATACTTTACACGCAGAGAGCAGGCTACGAATGGTGCTCATTTAATCAAGTTAGATCAAAGATGAATCAGTGTCTGCAAAATCACATAATGATCACAGTATTCTACATAACAGAGCCGTATATAATAGCATAGTATAACGTTACCGTAAAACAACACCAACCCATTCAATAGTGCATGATAATTCTTCAAGTTTCAGGTAAAATAACAACTCAATGTTTATATCCCAGGACAAATTATCTAGCAACAGCAAGTTAGCTAAATAGGACAAATTAGTTAGCAAGTGCAAGCTAACTAGCTAAAGTGCCATAATTGTTTAAATTGTTTTCAACCTGTCCCCAAATTAATATAATTGGTTCAGAGTTTGTTTTGATATTTTAACCTGCATGTCGTGAATCCCTTTCGGTGTGGGGGGACAAAATAAATCTATGCATGGTGGCGATGCGTAGCCGGTTTGGGTTCCGCATTAGAGCAGATGACGTTAAACTGTAGCATACCATACTTGTGTATTTTGCCTAGTGGGGCGCACTGTTGAGTTTGGGCCACAGTAATGTTATACTATGCTGCAACGGGCCGCCCCCAGGTGGTAAGGGAAGGCAATAACACATCTCCCACGCTGACCCTGAACATAGGGGCCACTTCAGGGGTGCGCACTTAGTCCACTGCTGTACTCCCTGTTCACCCACGACGATTAAATAGCCTACAAAGAGGAGGTCAGAGACCTGGGAGTGTGGTGCCAGGACAACAACCTTTCCCTCAACGTGAAGAAGACAAAGGAGCTGATCGTGGGCTACTGGAAACGGAGGGCCGTACACGCCCCCATCCACATCAACTGGGCTGTAACCGAGCAGGTTGAAAGCGTCAAGTTCCTTGGCGTCCACATCACTAAGAAACTATCATGGTCCAAACACACCAAGACTGTTGTGAAGAGGGCACAACCATGCCAATTACCACTTAGGAGATAGCAACCCTACCCATGCCAAATCTTTTTTTTTTTTTTTTTTTTTTTTTTTTTTTTTTCGGAAACTTACGGGAAGATAAGCCCGGGAATTTGGGGACTTTTGCTTAAATTAATTTTTAAAAGTTAGCTTATAACAGTGAAACTTTTTTTGTGGGATACGCAAGGCAAATCTAGGTCTAGTGGCATATTTTGGTTAAACTATCCCAAATTCAATGGAATTGAAACCCTCTGCATGCACTGTGCATTCTTCATTCTCAAGATCTTGCACACTAATGAGATGCTATTGAGTCCACACTACTACACTGTCTGAGCCAAGGAGTACATGCTTTCTGGGAAGTTCTGATTACAATACTGGGTGGGGGTGAATATATTTATGTGACATAGATGATTTTTTGCTAACTAGTAAATAGTAGCCTACAGCAAAGTGTGTTGAAATAATTTATAACTTGT
Source organism: Salvelinus fontinalis (assembly GCF_029448725.1). Lineage (NCBI taxonomy): Eukaryota > Metazoa > Chordata > Actinopteri > Salmoniformes > Salmonidae > Salvelinus > Salvelinus fontinalis. The sequence continues at coordinate 13,067,722 of NC_074684.1, forward strand.
TAACAATTTCTGCTAGATAGTTTTTGCTACCATGTGGGTTTTAGCTTGCTTGAGCCTGGAAACTGAGAAGTGTTAATTCACCTGTTTCCATACATGTTTCATTTTAAAACATTTAATCTAACTGCTTAACTTCTTGTGGGCAGGGGCCAGCATTTTCACTTTCGGAAAAATAGCATGCAAAAATTCAACTGCCTGCTACTCATCCCCAGAATATAAGATATGCATATTATTAGTAGATTTGAATAGAAAACACTCTGAAGTTTCTAAAACTGTTTGAATCTGTGAGAATAACAGAACTTATGTAGCAGGCAAAACCCTGAGGACAAACAATTCGGAATTTTTATTTTTTTGATGTCACTGTCTTATCAATGCGTTATCTTAGAGACACCAGATGGACTTGCTTGCAGTTCCTACCGCTTCCACTGGATGTCACCAGTCCTTGGAAATTGGTTGAGGTTATTCCTTTGTGTACTGAAGAAGTAGGGCTATCGTAAATGAGGGTCACATGAAGTACATTTTTTGAGAGAGCCACGTTACAAAAAAAGTTGCGTCAGTTTGTTTTCTTTTGTATTGGACACAGATCATCCCGATTATTAACGTTTAAAAATACCTAACGTTGTATTACAATATTAGTTTGAAATGTTTTGGTCAAGTTTACATGTAACTTTTGATATATTTTGTAGAGAAGTGGCGATAGTTGGAAGCTGTGTCTTTCTGAATGAAACGGTCCAAATAAATTGACATTTTGGATATATATCGACGGAATTAATCGAACAAAACGACCATTTGTGATGTTTATGGGACATATTGGAGTGCCAACAAAAGAATTTCTTCAAAGGCAAGATTTATATTTTATTTCTGCGTTTTGTGTCGTGCTTGCAGTGTTGAAATATGCTACTCTGTTTGTTTACTGTTGTGCTGTCATCAGATAATAGCATCTTATGCTTTTGCCGAAAGGCCTTTTTGAAATCTGGCATGTTGGCTGGATTCACAACGAGTGTAGCTTTAATTTGGTATCTTACATGTGTGATTTAATGAAAGTTTGATTTTTATATCATGTTATTTGAATATGGGCGCTGTATTTTCCCTGGCTATTGGCCGGTGGGACGTTTGCGTCCCACCTGCCCCAGAAAGGTTAACTATTTATCTGTACATGGAATTGTATTTGTTTTGTTTTTTACAAAAAAAATTCTCATCTTTACAGGAAAATGCCATAGGCTCTATCTGATGTGTGGAGACATTTCACTGCAGCTTATGTAGAAGGAAAAGCTGTGTACATTTGCAAATACTATGCCAAATCATATGTGAAAAATGCAACAAAGATACAGAATCATCTGGCCAAGCGCATAAAGTTCCCTCAGCGCTCACAACAAGCAACCACTGACAAAAGTCCTTCTATTCGAGGTGAAAATCATGAATCTGACACCTTATCAATAGCAACAGTTCATGGTCCTCCTGCAATCTGAAGTTTTTTTTGACTCAATGGAGGAACGTAGTCAGAGAAATGCTGATGAATGTCTTGCTCGAGGTGTGTATGCAACTGGTTCACATCTGATGCTCACAGGCAACGTGTATTGGAAGAGATTTCTGAATGTTCTTCGCCCAGCATACACCCCTCCAACAAAACATGCTTTATCTGGTCCTTTTCTGGATGCAGAGTTCAAGTGAAGGTCAAGCAAATCATAGAGAAAGCAGACTGTATTGCAATCATCTCTGATGGGTGGTCGAATGTTCATGGGCAAGGAATAATTAACTACATCATCTCCACCCCTCAATCAGTATTCTACAAGAGCACAGACAAGGGACAACAGACACACCAGTCTCTACATTGCAGATGAGCTGAAGGCAATCATCAATGACCTTGGACCACAGAAGGTATTTGCACTGGTGACAGACAATGCTGCAAATTTGAAGGCTGCTTGGTCTAAAGTTGAGGAGTCCTACCCTCACATCACACCCATTGGCTGTGCTGCTCATGTATTGAATCTGCTCCTCAAGGACGTCAAGGCACTGAAACAATGGATAGACTCTATAGAGCCAAGGAAATGGTTAGGTATGTGAAGGGTCATCAAGTTATAGCAGAAATCTACCTCACCAAGCAAAGTGAGAAGAATAAGAGCACCCCATTGAAAATGCCCAGCAACACCCATTGGAGTGGTGTTGTCATCATGTTCGACAGTCTCCTGGAGGGGAAAGAGTCTCTCCAAGAAATTGTCATATCACAGACTGCCAATATTTATTATATATATATTTATTATATATATATTTATTATATATATATATATATATATATATATATATATATATATATATATATATATATATATATATATATATATATATATATATATTTTTTTTTTTTACCTTTATTTAACTAGGCAAGTCAGTTAAGAACAAATTCTTATTTACAATGACGGCCTACCCCAGCCCAACCCGGACGATGCTGGGCCAATTGTGGCCACCCCCATCAAGAGGATCCTCATGGATGATGTATTTGTGCTTACCACTCTCTCCCAAAATACATCAGCCTGAAACTCCTGAAACCTATAGCAGTAGCCATTGCACGGATTGAGGGAGACAATGCCATCCTGTCTGATGCTCAGACTCTGCTTGCAGATGTAAGAGAAGAAATCCGTACTGCCCTGTCCACTTCACTGTTGCGCCAAGCAGAGGAAACTGCAGTTCTGAAATACATCAAAAAGCATGAAGACTTCTGCCTGAAGCCCATACACGCTGCAGCGTACATGTTGGACCCCAAGTATGCTGGCAAGAGCATCCTGTCTGGTGCAGAGATCAACAAGGCCTATGTTGTCATCACTACCATATCTCGCCACCTTGGCCTGGATGAGGGCAAGGTTCTTGGCAGTCTGGCGAAGTACACTTCCAAGCAAGGGCTTTGGTATGGAGATGAAATATGGCAGTCATGCCAACATATCTCATCAGCCACCTGGTGGAAGGGACTTTGTGGATCTGAGGCTCTTTCCCCTGTTGCCTCCATCATCCTCCAAATCCCACCAACATCAGCCGCCTCAGAGCGCAACTGGTCCTTGTTTGGGAACACACACACCAAAGCACGCAACAGGCTGACCAATACAAGGGTTGAAAAATTGGTGGCCATCTGTGCAAATTTTAAGCTTTTTGAGCCTGACAACGAGCCATCCTCAACAAGGTTGGCAAGTGACAGTGAAGATGAGGCCTCAGAGTCTGATGTTCAAGAGGTGGACATTGAGGAGGTCCAGGGAGAAGACATGGCAGCCTGAGAGGAAGACAACCAAAGCTTTAGTTTCTAGACTATCATTTTAAGAATGTATGTTGAAAATGTTTTTGGGAGATGTGATGGATCATTGGGGATCATTCAATATTCCCTTTCTTTTGTTGTTCAGTGAAATCATCCCATGTGAAGAGTAAACTCATTTATTAAAGTTAAATTCGTAACTAAATAGTTTTTTTTTTGGAAGGATTTAATAATTTGCAATGATATCTACTTATGATAAGGTAAAAGGTTTATGTTTCTGTCTCCATATGATATGGCAAATATATCCAATGCAAAAAACATTACATTTAAAGTGTATTAATAGGCATATATTTCCGTTATTTCACATATATTCCCGTTAATTCAATGGAAAGTTTCCACCTCTGCATATTCACCAAAATGTGCAACCCTAGGGCATGGGTCCTCAGATCCTACATTTTTTTCACAACTGCACCATCGAGAGCATCCCGATTGGTATGGAAACTGCTCGGCATCCGACCGCAAGGCGCGACAGAGGGTAGTGCGTACAGCCCAGTACGTCACTTGGCCGAGCTTCCTGTTATCCAAAACCTCTATACCAGGTGGCGTCGGAGGAAGGCCCTGAACATTGCCAAAGACTCCAGCCACCCAGGTCACAGGCTGTTTTCTCTGCTACCGCACGGCAAGCGGTACCGGAGCACCAAGTCTAGGACCAAAGGGCTCCTTAACAGCTTCTACCCCCAAGCAATAAGACTGCTCAACAGTTAATCAAATGGCTATCCGGACTACTTGCACTGACTCTTGCATTGGCTTGATATACACTCACTGGACTCTAACCACACACACGCATATTGATGCCACACACATACATTCACTCACATCCACTGCAGCTACTCTTTATTATCTATGCATAGTCACTTCACCCCTACCTACATGTATATATTACCTAAATTACCTCGACTAACCCGTACTCCTTGTAAACAGTGCATTCGGAAAGTAATCAGACCCCTTGACTTCCTCCACATTGTTACATTACAGCCTTATTCTAAAATGGATTAAGTTGTTTTTCCCCCCTCAAATCTACACACAAAACTGCATAATGACAAAGCAAAAACAGGTTTAGAGTCTTCTTGAGTATGACGCTACAAGCATGGCACACCTGCATTTGGGGAGTTTCTGCCATCCTTCTCTTCAGATCCTCTCAAGCTCGGTCAGGCGTCGCTGCACAGCTATTTTCAGGTTTCTCCAGAGATGTTCGATCAGGTTCAAGTCCAGGCTCTGGCTGGGCCACTCAAGGACATTCAGAGACTTGTACTGAAGCCACTCTGCGTTGTCTTGGCTGTGTGCTTACGGTCATTGTCCTGTTGGAAGGTGAACGTTCACTCCAGTCTGAGGTCCTGTGCGCTCTGGAGCAGGTTTTCCTCAAGGATCTCAGTACTTTGCTCCGTTCATCTTTGCCTAGATCCTGACTAGTCTCCCAGTCCCTGAAAAATATCCCCACAACATGATGCTGCCAACACCATGCTTCACCGTAGGGATGGTGCCAGGTTGAGTCTCATAGCAAAGGGTCTGAATACTTATGTAAATAAGGTAATTCTTTGTCATTATGGGGGTATTGTGTGCAGATTGATGATGAATTGTTTTTATTTAATCCATTTTAGAATAAAGCTGTAACGTAACAAAATGTAGAAAAAGTGAAGTGGTCTGAACACTTTCCGAATGCACTGTATAGCCTCATTATTTTGGGTTACTATTTTTCCTTTAGTCTATTCTGCTATTTTCTCCCTTACTTCTTTAAAAAAAAAATTGTTAAGGGCTCGTAACTAAGCATTTCACAGTAAGGTCTACTTACACCTGTTGTTTTCAGAACATATGACAAAATGTTGTTCTGTTATGTAGAATACTGTGATCGTTATATCATCCAGCTTTCATCTAACTTTATTAAATGAGAACCATGACCATTCGCCTGAGTAGCCTGTTATCTGTGCTTAAAGTAGAGAATAAACACATTAGCAGAATGAGATCTGCACTTGTGCCGAAGCATCGGAAAGCTACGGATCTTTTAGTGTTTTGACAATGCAAAAACAGGTTTAGAGTCTAATGATTCCGAAAAAGTCGGATCCGCAGCCACTCCGGTAAAATAAAGGGTTACCTCAAATTCATCTCAGAATCCCAGCTCCACGATGTACTGTTTGCCTTTTTAAGTCAGTTGGCTACAGTCGCAATCTCTGAAGATGGAGGCCATTCAGGCTGTGAACTTTTCCCTGACTGCATTCAACCCAGAGAGAGGAGGATCTGCCATCAGCGCTCACTGGGTGTGCCCGGCTCTGTGGGTGTGTCCGGACATCCGATTTAATCTGTCCCGGAGGTCAGCTCCACTAACGCAGTGGGACCACTGTGTGCCTGAGCAAACATACGAGATGTTCCCCAACACATAGCACAAGAGCAAATCACACACTGACATTAAGATATAAAGAGGAGGAAGTTTGCTGTCTCGAGTGACAGTAAACAAGGAAATTGATAGGAGGGAGAACAGTGCGCAAGACTGTCAAAGGAGTGTTTTACCACTCAGAAGAGTACTTGCTCTTTTATCCCACTCATACCCTAACAAGCACACATTCTCAGCATGTGTTGCCTTCCACCAATAGGCAAATTACAAATCATGCACAATGAAAGCTTGCTTAGCAGCAGCGTGAGAGTTTTTCTTTCTTTCTTACTTTCAAGAGCCAGCAACGTGGGAGTGAAAGTTAAGTGTTCAGGGGACAACACTTTACCAGACCACTGAGCAAAAGCAATGTCCATTCAACAAAAATCAGTAAGGATAAAGAGCCCTCTGTTTCCAGGCCCTCCGCAACTTCTCAGGATTGGCAGAAAGAAGGGAAGGGGGGGCGACGAGGCACCCTGGTCTGTGGCTGCTTCCTGAAGGCCGTGGCAGGCTGGATTATGTGAGACTAATGAGAGGGGACAGAGCCAAGCTGCACCAAGCCAACTGCGGGTTGTCTGATCCACCCTACAGTGCCTCTCCCGCCGAGTGGCTCCAGGGGCTTCGGGCCAAGGCAGAACCAGGGGCCCAAGGCCACTGCTCCACCCAACATGGTGCATCCCTAAGCTGACACGCTTAGTTAGGGTCTTTGCTTTGAATAGCAAACTCATTTGCAGAATTGACCATTTAAATGATTCGACCCCAACCTTGACATCCCAATGCTGGAGACCCACTTAGAGCGGGGAGCAAAGCAAAAAGAAAACAGCTCAAAAACAACCAGATTGCCAGTTGTCAGAGGGCTGCCTGCGTATTTGGACCGTGGCTGTCGATGTCAACTCAAATATGAGCAAAGAAAACATTATCACACTGACAAGTTGCTAATGAGAGTCCCATGCACTGTAAAATATTAACTACCAGACGTGCCATTCATTTTGACTGTGTCATATTATTATAGAGAGTTGTTCGCTTTCGCAACCACTCCCCATGGTCTATTCAGACAGACAATATACAGCCTGGCTCTAAACATGAGTAGATTGTAATGTCTGAGTGTATTTTTCACTCTGGTATTCAAATATATGAATACTCTCAGGATCTAAATCAGGGATCATCAACTAGATTTATGAGTGGATGGTCTTGGGTCCGGACAATAATTAAGTGGTAATGCCCGAGAAGCCGGTGTTTGAAGCATAGGTGTTAGGCCCGAGACTAAATCGAGGGCCGGCAAACAGATTACCAACATATTCAAAGAATTGATTTACATATTTTCATTAAAAAAAGTTATTTTGATGAAATTATTCATACTATTTCATCCTTCCACAAGATATTTCAGACACAAATCTAAGGTTGCTACCCAAGCTGGTCGTTCCTTCTATTGGTTCAGTTGCCAGGCCCAGTCTTTTATTCTAAGGACAGTTTTTTGTTCTAAATGTACCATTGCCATACTGGCTAGCTAGCCTACTACATCCAATTTACAGTCCAGTCAAACAGTGCAGCCGGAATAACAGCAAAGTAACATTTACATTTGTTTAAGCTGTTTAGACATTTATTTGGATACATCCATAACAATAAGCTAACGTGCTCTCATCAGGACACTGTTGTTCAGAGGAGCTAGCCAACAACACAGCTAACACAATCACTTCAAACTGAAACTGGAAAGACAAACTAGCTGCACTTTGTTTCGTTTTACCTGTTTTCTATTGATAGCTCTTTGTATACATCCATAAAAATGATGCTCTCCGACATTTGCAAACAATGTTGCAAGTGTCGGAGAAACAGGCAGCAAGGTTTAAACAAATCTCCGCTGTTGAAAACTAAATGTTAGTCTAAAAGAAATGTGAGATAATGTCTAGATGTTTTTTTATAGTGGAGACCAAGTTTATAACTTGCCTGTTGGTCCGATGAGACAGTGGACTGCGTAGTCAGATGGAACAGAGTAAATAGGCATTTTAACATCATAGATTTAACCGGTGGAAACTTTGTGGAATAGACACAGGCTGGAATGCGCTTTTAACCAATCAGCATTCAGGATTAGACCTACCGTTGTATAATTACAAATAATTTGTCGACTGCAAATTGACCGCAAGAAGCCCAAACAGATATGTTTGACTAAAACAATTTAAAACCTTGCTTACATTTGTATACGATCACGTGTCTCTCTATTATGCGTGGGAAAAAATTGGGAACAGATTTCTTATTAAAATTACTTGGAGCCGATTTCCTGATGTTTTTAGTATTTTATGTCCAACAATGACAATTCCATGGGGGAACCCTGATCTAAATTCTTCCCTGAAAGGCTACAGAATGCAGAGGATACGGTAAAAAAGAAAGTTGAAGCGGCTAAAGATTTATCTTCCTGTTCATGCCTTTGTTTCCTCATAAACCAGCACGAATCGGACATTCACCTCATGGGACATCAAAGCATAAAGGTTTCGTGGCGTTTGGTTTCCTCCTCAGTGTCGACCACACACACACACACACCAAACTTCCCAGGCTTTGTCTCTGCATATCGAACTTTCAAAATGTCGATAAGTCAGAATAGATGTAGCTGAATGACGATAAGTAAAAAATGATGTTCTAATGCTGCTATTTTATTAGTAAAGATATTATTCTGCAGTAATGGGGCATTTTTCTTTCCACCTGTCTGATACTGTTAAAGCAAAAGCAATGTTCTACTGGAATGTTTATTATAATAAAATAGGCCCACCCAACAACTGCTTTTCCTCAGCTTTTGAGTTCCTGGTGAGATGGACCTCTTCATTTCCAGCAGGCTGTTGCCAATTTCCTCAGTCAAGGTCATCCTGTCTGGTCCAAACAGCACCAACAGTCACTGTGACTACTCCACAAGGAACTTAAAAAAGTCAGAGGCTGGGATCTCAGCACATCCTGACTGAGCCCAAACGTACTAATGTATTCTCTGCCCTAGTTTGTGGTCCAGGCACTTCAGTAACAATATGGCACTATTGACCAGGTCTCATAGTGCTTTAGGCCTACATTGTGTCATCCATTACCAATGTAAAGCCTCAACCTGGGTGAAGTGTGGCAGCCATTTTGTCGTCTTGTTCCGTCCCCCCAGCCCGGTTACTTGACTGCTGGGTGCATGAATCCGTCCAGCTCAGAGGACGATGGAGGGCTGACATTTCAGAGTTCACGCTGTTCTGCCGACACGCTTACCCTTTCGCAGAGAGAGCTCAAGGAATGCTCTAACCGACACACCCCGCCCCCAACCATCCTCACAAATTTGAGCTTCAGCTTATACAATACCACAAAAAAAACATCTAATTAGGCTTTAAAGGTCAGCGCAGCCACAAGACAACAGGATGTTTCGGGGGAGTTTTGGCCTCGTAGCAAAAACATTTCTGCGGGGTAATGGAGATGGAAATCAGTCGCAAAGGAAAAAACAAAAAAACAGGAGTATCCAGACACTTTTGTTTGAATGTCCTCGGAGACACTCATCATCTTAATGAAGGCCTGCACCAAATAGCAGATACATCTCTGACATTCCTGAGGTAAACAAAGAAGAGGGAGGGTGGTAAACCAGCCGTTCCTGTGGTAATAACTGAATTATATTGATTTATCACGAGACGATGGAAAGTATCTCAAGGTCCCTTGTTTGATGACTTTGTTCTCTACGTGTGGGGTCAGAAGGATAACAGTGAAAAACATGCGGAGAGATAGCAGTTCCATTCTACTTTGTGGCATTTTTACTGTCCCCAACCCCCCTTTCATGAGAAGGCGACAGAAAAGGCCTCTTCAGTTTCTGTGGAGGAAGCCAAGCACAGCATGCCAAGCTACGCAACAATAGCAGCACTGTTGACTGGATTCTCCTCGGTTGTTAATAATCTAACGAGGACTGGCTAAATCAACACATTGGCTATTCAAAATATGAGAATTTCACGTTGCAGAATTACCAAAATAGTCACATCCCTACTCATACTTTTATAAAACACACGTGGCTAGTCATTAGCCTATGTAGCATGCTGATAGCTAAACTTAGAGACTATGCACTGCTGCTACTGCAAGCCCTCGAAGGCTCATCTCCTAGAGACAGGACTTCACTGGTATCAGCTCATATCTGCAAGGGGAGAGAAGTGTCTGTCCCCCAGGAGAGGGGAGTGGTTCCCCTAAATGCCTGCTGGAACCATCACAAACCAGGAACCCATTTAGCCTCATCATCTAAGGTCAAGGCTTGACATCCCTTGATTACTGCAGGGAACATTAAAACATGCCAATAACGCTTAAGCTATTTTTTTTTATTTTTTTAGATAGAGGTATTTTAGATGACAGTATTCCTCATCTGGAGTCGGAATGTTGCAGTCTTTTGACCTTCAAAATCGCCAGCTGTCTAAAGGGATGGCTTTCAAAGGCCCCACTTCCCCCAATACGGAGGGGATGTAGGCCTAGCTCACAGCCGTTCTCTCTGAGTAATTAATGCACCCTACCAGCCATTAGACACTTGGCAGATGCCTCCAAATACAATTGTTTTAAATGGTTAGGCGGATAAACTACATCCTGTTTACGGTAGCCCCTTCCTGAAACCAAGCATCTATCTTACTTCTGGCATTTTAAGGCCCTTGTGCAAGCCAAGCACTCTCCCCAATTAATCTCACTATGCGCTCTTCATAGGGACTTTGATGTCGGATAAAGTCCCTGTTAGTGAGTGACAGCGGTCACGCAGACCATTACAATCATAAAAATAGCCGCATGATAATCCCACAGCAAAGGACAGAGATCCTATGAGACACCATTTGACCAGCATGGGAAGGAACAGAATAGTGCCAAACTGAATAGGCAAGGAGGACAAGAAAAGTTCTAAAGGTCCATTTGGAAACTATTCAGACCCCTCAACTTTTTCCACATTTTGTTACGTTACAGCCTTTTCTGGCAAGTGGTACCGGAGTGCCAAGACTAGAACAAAAAGGCCTCAACAGTTTTTACCCCCAAGCCATAAGACTCCTGAACAGGTAATCAAATGGCTACCCGGACTATTTGCATTGTGTGCCCCCCCCACCCCACCCCACCCCTCTTTTTACGCTGCTTCTACTCTCTGTTTATCAAATATGCATAGTCACTTTAACTATACATTCATGTACATACTACCTCAATTGGGCTGACCAACCAGTGCTCCCGCACATTGGCTAACCGGGCTATCTGCATTGTGTCCCACCCACCACCGACCAACCCCTCTTTTACGCTACTGCTACTCTCTGTTCATCATATATGCATAGTCACTTTAACCATATCTACATGTACATACTACCTCAAATCAGCCTGACTAACCGGTGTCTGTATGTAGCCTCGCTACTTTTATGGCCTCGCTACTGTGTATAGCCTGTCTTTTTACTGTTGTTTTATTTTTTTACCTACCTATTGTTCACCTAATACCTTTTTTGCACTATTGGTTAGAGTCTAAAAGTAAGCATTTCACTGTATTCGGCGCACGTGACAAATACATTTTGATTGGAAAATGGATTACATTTATTTTTTCCCTCAATCTACACACAATACCCCATAACGAAAACAGTTTACACATTTTTGCAAAAAAAAATACAAAACAGAAATACCTTATTTACATAAGTATTCAGACTAGAGGTCGACCGATTATGATCTTTCAACGCCGACACCGATTATTGGAGGACCAAAAAAGCCGATACCGATTAAATCGGCCGATTATTAAATTAATTTATTTGTAATAATGACAATACAACAATACTGAATGAACACTTATTTTAACTTAATATAATACATCAATAAAATAAATTTAGCCTCAAGTAAATAATGAAACATGTTAAATTTGGTTTAAATAATGCAAAAACAAAGTGTTGGAGAAGAAAGTAAAAGTGCAATATGTGCTATGTAAGAAAGCTAACGATTCAGTTCCTTGCTCAGAACATATGAAAGCTGGTGGTTCCTTTTAACATGAGTCTTCAATATTCCCAGGTAAGAAGTTTTAGGTTGTAGTTATTATAGGAATTATAGGACTATTTCCCTCTATACCATTTGTATTTCATTAACCTTTGACTATTGGATGTTCTTATAGGCACTTTAGTATTGCAAGTGTAACAGTATAGCTTCCGTCCCTCTCCTCGCTCCTCCCTGGGCTCGAACCAGCAACACAACGACAACAGCCACCATCGAAGCAGCGTTACTCATGCAGAGCAAGGGGAACAACTACTAGAAGGCTCAGAGCTAGTGACGTTTGAAACGCTATTAGCGCACGCTAACTAGCTAGCCATTTCACTTCAGTTACACCAGCCTCATCTCGGGAGTTGATAGGCTTGAAGTCATAAACAGTGCAATGCTTGACGCACAACGAAGAGCTGCTGGCAAAATGCACGAAAGTGCTGTTTGAATGAATGTTTACGCGCCTGCTTCTGCCTACCACCGCTCAGTCAGATACTTAGATACTTGTATGCTCAGTCAGATTATTTGCAACGCAGGACACGCTAGATAATATCTAGTAATATCATCAACCATGTGTAGTTAACTAGTGGTTATGATTGATTGTTTTTTTATAAGATAAGTTTAATGCTAGCTAGCAACTTACCTTGGCTTACTGCATTCGCGTAACAGGCAGTCTCCTTGTGGAGTGCAACGAGAGAGAGGAAGGTCGTTATTGCGTTGGACTAGTTAACTGTAAGGTTGCAAGATTGGATCCCACGAGCTGACAAGGTAAAAATCTGTTGTTCTGCCACTGAACAAGGCAGTTAACCCACCGTTCCTAGGGCGTCATTGAAAATAAGAATGTGTTATTAACTGACTTGCCTAGTTAACTAAAGGTATTAAAAAAAAAAAAATCTTTAAAAAAATTTGTAAAAAAAAATTTAAACGCGGCAAATGGGCGCCCAAAAATACCGATTTCCGATTGTTATGAAAACTTGAAGTCGGCCCTAATTAATCGGCCATTCCGATTAATCGGTCGACCTCTAATTCAGACGCTTTGCTATGACTAAATTTTGATCAGGTGCATCCTGTTTCCATTGATCATCCTTGAAATGTTTCCAGAACTTGGAGTCCACCTGTGGTAAATTAAATTGACTGGACATGATTTGGAAAGGCACACACCTGTCCCACAGTTGACAGTGCATGTTAGAGCAAAAACCAAGCCATGAGGTCAAAGGAATTGTCTGTAGAGCTCAACGATAGGATTGTGTCAAGGCACAAATCTGGGGAAGGTTAACAAATAAGGTCTGCAGCATTGAAGGTCCCCAACAACACAGCGGTCTCCATTCTTAAATGAAAGAAGTTTGGAACTACCAAGACTCTTTCTAGACCTGACCGCCAAGCCAAACCAAGAACAGAGTTCTTCTGTGGAGATGGGAGAACCTTCCAGAATGACAACCATCTCTGCAGCACTCCACCAATCAGACCTTTATGGTAGAGTGGCCAGATGAAGCCATTCTTCAGTAAAATGCACATGACAGCCCGCTTGGAGTTTGCCAAAAGGCCCCTAAAGGAATGAGACCATGAGATACAAGATTCTCTGGTCTGATGAAACCAAGATTGAACTCTTTGGCCTAAATACCAAGTGTCACATCTGGAGGAAACCTGGCACCATCCCTACGGTGAAGCATGGTGGTGGCAGCATCATGCTGTGGGGATGTTTTTCAACAGCAAGTACTTGGATACTAGACAGGATCGAGGGAAAGATGAACCGAGCAGAGTAGAGAGATCCGAGGTGAAAACCTGCTCCAGAGTGCTCAGGACCTGACTGGGGCGAAGGTTCACCTTCCAACAGGACAACAACCCTAACCACACAGCCAAAACAGCGCAGGAGTGGCTTCAGGACAAGTCTCTGAATGTCCTTGAGTAGCCCAGCCAGAGCCCGGACTTGACGCTCCCCATCCAACCTGACAGAGGTTGAGAGGATCTGCAGAGAAGAATGGGAGAAACTCCACAAATACATGTGTGCCAAGCTTGTAGTGTCATCCTCAAGAAGAGACTCGAGCCTGTAATCGCTGCCAAAGGTGCTTCAACAAAGTACCGAGTAAAGGGTCTGAATACTTATCTAAATGTGATATTTCCATTTTGTTCTGCAAAAAAATCTAAAAATCTGTTTTTGCTTTGTCATTATAGGGTATTGTGTGTAGACTGAGGTAAAAAAAAGGATTTAATCAATTTTAGAATAAGGCCATAACGTAACAAAATGTGGGAAAAGTCAAGGGGTCTGAATACTTTCCGAATGCACTGTATATTTGGATTGCAGGTCAATATACCCCAGTTTGAGTTTCAGCCAGGCACAATAAGCCAACTCAATAAGGACTTCACTACATTAGCCTATATTTCTAATCACTAGGATGATTATGTATGAGGGAGTCAAGCTCACGGAAGACAAATTAGCCAGACAAGGTTCTTGTGATGCCCTTCCATAAAGCAATTTGTTTAAGCGCGGTGAAAAATATGCCGCCCCCGTGGCAAAACATCAGACACTGCGATCCATAAGAAAGATTAGCTAATGATGGGGGAGGGGGGGGGTCAACCGAGAAATGTATTTAGTACGCTTAATGGACAATAGTCCTTTACATCTCCATCAAGTGGACAGGGACTGGTGCCAGCTTCAGGATCTCAAACTCATGCACCAGCTGGCAGACTAAATCCATCCTTTCCCCAAACTGCTAATTTCCCTTTCTTGCTCGTTTTCTTTTTCAACACCCTGGGAATTGGGCAGCTTGCTTTCAGCAATTTCTATTAAATGACAAACAGACCCAATTTCCAGAGAGAACGTATGAGTTACCGCTGGAGAAATTGCACAATAAAAAGGTTTATGAGCAAGGCAGTGTGGTTGTTCCTTGCTAGGTGAAAAAGGTTTACCTTAGGCTAGAGGGGTTGGACAAATACATTGATCTGCCACTTTTCCCCCCACTAACACCATGGTTCCTCTATCCCTTATGGATTTGAAATAACCAATTAAGCCAGGTTACAATATCAACATCATTATTGCTGTCAAAATAATAATTTTCCCCAATATCACTGTATTAGAGAACTTGTGGACTTCGACCCCCCTAGCCTTTGCTACCCTTGTTAGCCAAGTGAAAAGTTACGTTTATGGATCGGAGTAGAACCCTATGTTCCGAGCGGGTGGTTCATCGTCCTGGAAAACTCGCCGGTACTGTTGATCTTCACAATATTCCAGCTGTCAGGATTTTTCCAGCTGATGAACTCGCAGACGGCTCAACCGTTTAGCAGCTGGGAACGATGTGTATTCTAGATGAGGAGAAGGGCATTTTACGAGTCTCAAGCCCAGATGAGACCCGGCTATCATTGAACCTCTTGCTTTGACATGGGAATCACTGATAAGGGGATAAGGTTGGCCAGTGTTTTAGTACATGAACCTAACAGATGCTGTGAGACTTGGAAAGACAGCCTGTGTGCCAGAGACACGGTAAAATCCTGGTACAGCAAGCCACTTTAAATACTCGCCTGTGCAGGAGGAGAGGATAAATTGACGCAAATATACTTTCAATCATCTCATAATCTTTAATGAATTCACCGACTTAATCAGCTACTATCAGTTTCTAATCCCTGACATCACCGCCAGTCATGCACTGCATGTAGGCTGCCACGGCTGTTGTAAGATTTGGGAATGTTTAATGACATGATTTTTATTTCCCTTTGGTGAAAAGCAGCAGTTGGTCGACACCCGTGAGGAACTACCACAAACTCTTATAATTACTTCACTTTTAAATCAGGACTTACGAGACATGTACTACGGGACAATAATTCTGTACCATCATTGTACAAGTCATTTTAAGAGAGTCAAAGTCACACAAAGGAGAAAAATGGTGAGCAACTATTTGGGCTGGCACAATTACCGTATAACTGATTTCTGGATGAAGACCATCATGAAAATAAAATAACCATCATAACCGTAACTTTTATGTATATATTAATATACGATACCAGTCAAAAGTTTGGACACACCTAATCATTCACGGGTTTTTCCATATTTTTACTATTTTCTACATAGTTTCAATATTATTCTACAATGAAATAAAGCATACGGAATCCTGTTGTAACCAAAAAAAAGTGTTAAACAAATTATTATTATTTATATTTGAAATTCTTCAAAGTAGCCACCCTTTGCCGTGATGATAGCTTTGCACACTTGGCATTCTCTCAACCAGCTGTAACACCGAATAAAACAATTAATACAAGTCCCATGATGGTAGTGACTGCCCATTACTGCTCATCACTTATTAACCATTTATTCACATTACTTTAATAAAATATTTCAGATGTGTATAGTTTACATTAGTTTTATTTGATGACTTTATAATTTAATTCCAATGTATCATCTCATCTTTATAGAGCTGCTGTCTACGTAGTCTGAAAGAAATCACTATCTTAATAGGCCTTTAAAGTAAATAAGGAATACTTTTATGACTGCTGAATACCAACTATCAATCACTTAGACCAGGGGAACGCAACTCTTACCCTACGAGGTCCGGAACCTGCTGGTTTTCTGTTCTGTAAAAGGCCACTAAAATGTGCAATTTTGTCACACAACACAATGCCACAGATGTAACAAGTTTTGAGGGAGCCTGCATGTGGCATGCTGACTGTATGAATATTCAACAGAGATGTTGCCCGAGAACTTAATGTTCATTTATCTAACGTAAGCCTCCTCCAACATCGTTTTAGAGGGTTTGGCAGTATATTCAACCAGCCTCACAATCGCAGACCATGTGTAACAACGCCAACCCAGGACCTCCACATCCGGCTTCTTCACCTGCGGGATCATTTGAGATCAGCCAAGGGGACAGCTGATGGAACTGGGTTTGCAAAACCAAAGAATTTCTACTCACACTGTCAGAAACCGTCTCAGGAAAGATCATCTGTGTGCTTGTTGTCCTCAACAAGATCTTGACCCGATAGCAGTTTGGCATCGTAACCGACTTCAGTAGGCAAATGCTCACCTTCAAATGGCCACTGGCACGCTGGAGAAGTGTGCTCTTTACAGATTAATCCCGGTTTCAACTGTATCGCACAGTTGGCGTCGAGTGGGAAAGTGGTTTGTTGATGTCAACGTTGTGAACAGAGTACCCCATGGTGGCGGTGGTGTTATGGTATGGGCAGGCATAAGCTACCGACATCAAACACAATTACATTTTATCTATGGCAAATTGAATTTACAGAGATACCGTTACGAGATCCTGAGACCCATTGTCATGCCATTCATCTGCTGCCATCACCTCATTTTTCCGCATGATAATGTATGGCTCCATGTTACAACGATCTGTACACAATTCCTGGAAGCTGAAAATGGCCCAGTTCTTCCATGGGCTGCATGCTTACCAGACATGTCACCCATTGAGCATGTTTGGGATGCTCTAGGTTGACGTGTACGACAACGTGTTTCAGTTCCTGCCAATATCCAGTAACTCCGAACAGCCACTGAAAAAGAGTGGGATAACATTCCACAATCAACAGCTTGATCAACTCTACGCGAAGGAGCTGCGTCGTGCCCCATGAGGCAAATGGTGGTCACACCAGATACTGACTGGTTTTCTGATCCACATCAATACCTTAACATTTTTAATAATAATAAAAAAAGGATCTGTGACCAACAGATGTATATCTCTATTCCCAGTCATGTGAAATCCCTAGATTAGGACCTAATTAATATCTTTCAATTGACTGATTTCCCTACATGAACTGTAACTCAAGTCAAATCTTTTACATATTTGTTCATCTGGTGTCTCAGGTCTAAGTGTTTTATAAAAAGCAGTGGAACTGGCTTCAAGGTCCAGAGTTGAGTTTGAGGGACATAGATACCTCACAAAGGAACCGCTCTTGATTGCGCGTTCTTCAATCTCTTCTCGTCTTTTGTCTCCCTCTCCATGTCTGGATCACACAGACCGGCCAAGTAGGTGAGCAATGGATTATGGTCATTGTAGTTACAGTTGAAGTTGGAAGTTTACATACACTTAGGTTGGAATCATTAAGACTCCTTTTTTTTCAACCACTCCACAAATTTCTTGTTAACAAACTATAGTTTTGGCAAGTCTGTTAGGGCATCTACTTTGTGCATGACACAAGTAATTTTTCCAACAATTGTTTACAGGCAGATTATTTCACTTGTAATTCACTGTATCACAATTCCAGTGGGTCAGAAGTTTACATACAGTAAGTTAACTGTGCCTTTAAACAGCTTGGAAAATTCCAGAAAATTATGTCATGGCGTCAGAAACTTCTGATTTGAGTCAATTGGAGGTGTACCTGTGGATGTATTTCAAGGCCCACCTTCAAACTCAGTGCTTCTTTGCTTGACATCATGGGAAACTCAAAAGAAAATCAGCCATGACCTCAAAAACAATTGTAGACCTCCACAAGTCTGGTTCATCCTTGGGAGCAATTTCCAAATGCCAGAAGGTACCACATTCCTCTGTACAAACAATAGTACGCAAGCATAAACACCATGGGGCCACTCAGCCGTCATACCATCAGGAAGGAGAAGCGTTCTGTCTCCTAGAGATGAACGTACTTTGGTGCAAAAAGTGCAAATCAATCCCAGAACAACAGCAAAGGACCTTGTGAAAATGCTGGAGGAAACCGGTACAAAAGTATCTATATCCACAGTAAAACGAGTCCTATATCGACATAACCTGAAAGGCCGCTCAGCAAGGAAGAAGCCACTGCTCTGCACATGGGGAAAAAGATCGTACTTTTTGGAGAAATATCCTCTGATCTGATGAAACAAAAATAGAACTGTTTGGCCATAATGACCATCATTATGTTTGGAGGAAAAAGGGGGAGGCTTGCAAGCCGAAGAACACCATCCAAACCGTGAAGCACAGGGGTGGCAGCATCATGTTGTGGGGGTGCTTTGCTGCAGGAGGGACTGGTGCACTTCACAAAATAGATGGCATTATGAGGTAGGGAAATTATGTGAAAATATTGAAGCAACATCTCAAGACATCAGTCAGGAAGTTAAAGCTTGGTCGCAAATGGGTCTTCCAAATGGACAACGACCCCAAGCATACTTCCAAAGGTGTGGCAAAATAGCTTAAGGACAACAAAATCAAGGTATTGGAGTGGCCATCACAAAGCCCTGACCTCAATCCCATAGAACATTTGTGGGCAGAACTAAACAAGAGTGTGTGAGCAAGGAGGCCTACAAACCTGACTCAGTTACACCAGCTCTGTCAAGAGGAATGGGCCAAAATTCACCCAACTTATTGTGAGAAGCTTGTGAAAGGCTATCCGAAACGTTTGACCGAGTTCAAATGTATTTGGCTAAGGTGTATGTAAACTTCCGACTTCAACTGTAATTACCATGTTTTCTGCACTAACTATGTAGATTGGCTTGTTGGAAACTACAAATTCTTACTACATCGCACAGTTTGTGCTTGATCTGATATACAGTGCATTCGGAAAGTATTCAGACCCCTTGACTTTTCCCCACCTTAATCTACACACAAAACCACATAGACAAAACCCTAAACCCTTTAGATTTTTTTGCAACAACATTTACATACATATTCAGACCCTTTACTCAGTACTATGTTGAAGCACCTTTGGCAGCGATTACAGCCTCAAGTCTTCATGAGTTTGACGCTACAAGCTTGGCACACCAGTATTTGGGGACTTTCATTCTTCTCTGCAGATCCTCTCAAGCTCTGTCAGGTTGGATGGGGAGCATCGCTGCACATCTATTTTCAGGCCTGTCCAGAGATGTTCAAGTCCGGGCTGTGCTACTCAAGAACATTGAGACTTGTCCCACTCCTGCGTTGACTTGGCAGTGTGCTTAGGGTCATTGTCCTGTTGGAAGGTGAACCTTGGCTCTAGTCTGAGGTCCTGAGCGCACTGGAGCAGGTTTCCATCAAGGATCACTGTACTTTGCTCTGTTCATCTTTCCCTCAATCCTGACTTATCTCCCAGTCCCTGCCACTGAAAAACATGCCCACAGCATGATGCTGCTGCCACCACCATGCTTTACCGTAGGGATCGTGCCAGATTTCCTCCACACGTGACGCTTGGCATTCAGCCCCAAGAGCTCAATCTTGGTTTCATCAGACCAAAGAATCTTGTTTCTCATGCTCAGAGTTCTTTAGGTGCCCGTTGGCAAACTCCAAGCATGCTGTCATGTGCCTTTTACTGAGGAGTGGCTTCCGTCTGGCCACTCTACCATAAAGGCCTGATTGGTGGAGTGCTGCAGAGATGGCTGTCCTTCTGGAAGGTTCTCCCATCACCACAGAGGAACACTGGAGCTCTGTCAGAGTGACCATTGGGTTCTTGGTCACCTCCCTGACTAAGGCCCTTCTCCCCCAACTGCTCAGTTTGGCCGGGCAGGCAGCCAGCTCTTGGAAGAGTCTTGGTGGTTTCAAACTACTTCCATTTAAGAATGATGGAGGCCACTGTTCTTGGGGACCAATGCTGCAGACTTTCTTTGGTACCCTTCCCCAGATCTGTGCCTCGACACAATTCCATCAACCTCAGGGATTGTTTTTTGCTCTGACATTCACTGTCAACTGTTGGACCTATACAAACAGGTGTGTGCCTTTCCAAATCATGTCCAATCAATTAAATATACTGCAGGTGGACCCCATAAGATGTTTCTACAACTTGATTGGATGACCAATGGAAACAGGATACACCTGAGCTCAATTTCGAGTCTCATAGCAAAGGGTCTGAATACTCATATAAATAAGGTATCCGTTTTTTGTTTTTAATAACATTTGTAAAAATCTGTTTTCGCTTAGTCATTATTGGGTATTGTGTTTAGATTGATGAGGGAAAGGTATTGAATCCATTTTAGAGTCAGGCTCTAAGACGAACGAAATTAAATTAATTATTCATTGAACCGACGGTCAAATAGTTGTTTGTTAACCGGAAAATAACCAAAATTCCGTTTAATCGCTCAGCTCTATGAAACAAGCAAGGTGTTGTCAAAAATGATGAGTAGAATGGGCTTAGAACCTCTAACCCTGGCAAACTCATGGGTAGGCTACACTTGCAACGGCTTCCTGGTATTATGATGCAATCAATTCCATGGTAATTTAGAATGTTAACTGATGTTGCTCATGCAATACAATCTATTTTTTGTAATGTCAGTTGAGTTGAATCAACAAATCACAGCACATATTGATGGATTAAGGCAGTGTTTCCTAAACTCGGTCCTGGGCACCCCACGGAGTTCACGTTTATGTTTTTGCCCTGGCACTACACAGCTGATTCAAATAATCAAAGCTTGATGAGTTGATTTTTTGAATTAGCTGTGGGGTGCTAAGGCAAAAACCAAAATAAGCATCCCTTGGGGTCCCCAGAACCGAATTTAGGAAAAGCTTGGTTAAGATAACGTAATAAGTCCATGCGAAAGCATTAGAAAATAAACAAATTCCTGGGACCAGCGCCGTTGTTAACTAGCAACGTTGCTCCCATTTTTGCAAAGAGTTATGGGATATTAGAAACTTCGTCTTAACCTGTATTTTTTAACCAAGATTTTACTTTCTGCTTTGTTCCTATGGGTACACTCGCAATGCCCAATGTATGAAAGCAAGACATCGAGATGGGGCAACTTGGGATGGTAGAAATGAAGAGTGACGCAGACTAGGAGGAATTCTGCCATGCCAAGCACACAGATCTATAAAATCATGCGACACAAAAATAGTCCCAATAAGAGTTGGAAAAAGCCGATTCAAGACCTCTGTCTTGCAGAAAAATGCTTACTCGCAAACCATCTGCACTTAGCAAAGTGATGTAATTAAACTGTCCAGTAAGCGCGACGTTCAGTCCAAATTTATAAACCACTGAAATAACATGAAAAGGGATATGAGCACACGTTTTACACCAGGTGAAATAACAGGAAGAGAGAGGCCTATTGTCCTGAGCAGCACATAGTATCTAAGCAGCTGGCCTAGTTCTTGAAGGGTGAAATAATGCATGGTTAAGAGGCACAGAAAAGCACAGCATAAAATGTATTCTGCCCCAGCGGTTGTCTATGGTGCTCAAACAAAGATGTGTTGCAATGAGACAAACTTCCATGCTTATTGTTGATTAACGGAAAACAAATTAAGGCATATCCAATGACAAAGAGTGTGGTTACAGTAATTGGTTTATGCTCTAAAGGGTGTTTTCATAAATAGTCCCCTTCAAAAGAACAGATCTCAGTCCTCTTTAAAGTGAACTCTGGGGTAAAAAAAAGCAAACAAACTCAGTTCTCTTTGTATTCACACTGCCCTTTCCTTTGAATGAGGAAACAACTCTTTTGACAGCTCACTTCACCTATTTTGTGGTCCGAGTCCTCTTCGCATTCACATTGCCATGTTTAGAAAGGGAACAAGATCTTTTTCAAAACATTCACTCAATGTACTCAGGGTTTTTACAAAGCGCAGGTCAAACCATTCCATGTTTATGGACAGCTAGATATACACTATATATACAAAAGTATGTGGACACCCCTTCAAATGAGTTGATTCAGCTATTAAAGCCACACCCATTGCTGACAGGTGTATAAAATCGAGCTCACAGCCATGCACTCTCCACAGACAAACATTGTAGGTAGAATGGCCTTACTGAAGAGCTCAGTGACTCTCAAAGTGGCACCTTCTTATGATGCCACCTTTCCAACAAATCAGTTCGTTAAATTTCTGGCCTGCTAGAGCTGCCCCGGTCAACCGTATGTGCTGTTATTGTGGAGTGGAAACATCTAGGAGCAAAAACTGCTCAGCCGTGAAGTGGTAGGCCACACAAGCTCAAAGAACGGGACCGCCGAGTGCTGAAGCGAGTAAAAATCATCTGTTAACTACCGAGTTCCAAACTGCCTCTGGAAGCAATGTCAGCACAATAACATTTTGTTGGGAGCTTCATGAAATAGGATTCCATGGCCGAGCAGCCGCACACAAGCCTAAGATCACCATGCGCAATGCCAAGCGTCGGCTGGAGTGGTGTAAAGCTCACCGCCATTGGACTCTGGAGCAGTGGAAACGCAGTGGAGGGATAAATCACGCTTCAATATCTGGCAGTCCGACGTACAAATCTGGGTTCGGCAGATGCCAGGAGAACACTACCTGCCCCAATGCAGTGCCAACTGTAAAGTTTGGTGGAGGAGGAATAATGGTCTGGGACTTGTTTTCATGGTTCGGGCTAGGCCCCTTAGTTCCAAGGGAAATCTTAAAGCTACAATTACATTCTAGATGATTCTGTGCTTCCAACTTTGTGGCAACAGTTTGGGGAAGGCTCTTTCCTGTTTCAGCATGACAATGCCCACGTGCACAATTCGAGGTCCATACAGAAAGGTTGGTCGAGATCGATGTGGAAAAACTTGACTGGCCAAACATCAGTCTCCGACCTCACTAATGCTTGGCTGAATGGAATTTATTCCTGGCTGAATGGAAGCAAATCCCCACAGCAACGTTCCAACATTTAGTAGAAAGCCTTCCCAGAAGAGTGGAGGCTGTTATAGAAGCAAAGATGGGTACCAAATCCATATTAACTGCCCATGATTTTGGAATTAGATATTTGACGAGCAGGTGTCCACATAATTTGTCATGTTGTGTACCCCTACTTACCTTTTGGAAGCTAATATATTGCATTTAGTTAATAGATGAGACGTTATAATTATAACTAGAAGATAATATTAAGACGTATGCTTGTCACGATACCAACATTTGACAAACGATACCGGGCCAAGTATCATGATAGAGTAATATTGCGACATCACAGTAGAACAAAAATCTGTGGCCTAGCATCCTATTCACCCCGTCACCTGGATGCTTGTTCACACTTTCTAAACATTCTCCAAAAACCTGTCACTTAAATTCTATGTAGTAGATCCCTCCACTCCTCACACACTCGCTCTGTCTCCCTCACTCTCATAAAACACAAACACCAATCTCTCTCTCACAAACAGACAAACTTAAAACATTGAGCACCAAACAGAATTTAAGGGAGCACCAGAAAGAAATAGATTTTTGATATACACTACCAGTCAAAAGTTTTGGAACACCTACTTATTCAATGGTTTTTCTTTATTTTTACTATATTCAACATCGAAAACATAAAAACTATATAATAACACATATGGAATCATGTAGTAAACAAAAGTGTTAAATCAAAATATATTTTATATTTGAAATTCTTCAAACAGCCACCCTTTGCCTTGATGACAGCTTTGCACACTGGCATTCTCTCAACCAGCTTCATGAGGTAGTCACCTGGAATGCATTTCAATTAACAGGTGTTATTTGTTAAAAGTAAATTTGAGGAATTTCTTTCCTTCTTAATGCGTTTGAGACAGTCAGTTGTATTGTGACAAGGTATGGGTGGTATACAGAAGATGGTCTTTTACCAAATTGTGCTAAGTCCATATTATAGCAAGAACAGCTCAATTAAGCAAAGAGAAATGTTAGTCCATCATTACTTTAAGACATGAAGGTCAGTCAATGTGGAAAATGTCAAGAACTTTGAAAATTTCTTCAAGTGCAGTCGCAAAAACAATCAAGCGCTATGATGAAACTGGCTCTCACGAGGACCGCCACAGGAAAGGAAGACCCAGACAAACCTCAGCTGCAGAGTATAAATTCATTAGAGTTACCTGCACCTCAGATTGCAGCCCAAATAAATGCTTCACATAGTTCAAGTTGACACATAAACTGTTTAGAGGAGACTGTGTAAAATCAGGCCTCCATGGTCGAATTGCTGCAAAGAAACAATTACTAAAGGACACAAATAAGAAGAAGACTTGCTTGGACCAAGAAACACGAGCAATGGACATTACACCAGTGGAAATCTGTCCTTTGGTCTGATGAGTACAAATGTGAGATTATTGGTTCCAACAGCCAAGTCTTTGTGAGACGCAGAGTAGGTGAACGGATGATCTCAGCATTTGTGCTTCCCACCGTGAAACATTGAGGGCGTGTGATGGTGCTTTGCTGGTGACACTGTCAGTGATGTATTTAGAAATCAAGGCACACTTAACCGACATGGCTACCGCAGCATTCTGCAGCGAAACGCCTCCCCATCTGGTTTGCGCTTAATCCCACTATCATTTGTTTTTCAATAGGACAATAACCCAACACACCTCCAGGCTGTGTAAGGGCTATTTGACCAAGGAGAGTGATGGAGCGCTGCATCAGATGACCTGGCCTCCACAATCACCCGACCGCAACCCAAATGAGATGGTTTGGGATGAGTTGGACTGCAGAGTGAAGGAAAAGCAGCAAACAAGTGCTCAGCATAAGTGTGGGAACTCCTTCAAGAAAAGCATTCCATGTGAAGCTGGTTGAGAGAATGCCAAAAGTGTGCAAAGCTGTCATCAAGGCAAAGGCTGGCTACTTTGAAGAATCTCAAATCAAAGATATATTTGATTTGTATAACACTTTTTGGTTACTACATAATTCCATACGTGTTATTTCATAGTTTTAATGTCTTCACTATTAATCTACATTGTAGAATAAAAAATATTAAAAACTCTTGAACGAGTAGCTGAGTCTAAACTTTTGACTGGCACTGTACATAAACTCAGCAAAAAAAGAAACGTCCCTTTTTCTGGACCCTGTCTTTCAAAGATAATTCGTAAAAATCCAAATAACTTCACAGATCTTCATTGTAAAGGGTTTAAACACAGTTTCCCATGCTTGTTCAATGAACCACAAACAATTAATGAACATGCACCTGTGGAACGGTCGTTAAGACACTAACAGCTTACAGACGGTAGGCAATTAAGGTCACAGTTATGAAAACTTAGGACACTAAAGAGGCCTTTCTACTGACTCTGAAAAACACCAAAGAAAGACGCCCTGGGTCCCTGCTCATCTGCGTGAACGTGCCTAACATGCTGACCAGACCGGACACGTCGCGTGCGCGAGCGTCGCAAAATAAATGTAGAAATCCATGTTATTCAATTATTGCACCAACGATCACCCGACCGCATCTGCGATGCCAAGGGCTAAAATAGAAGTTGTTCCCATTTCTGACACAGATCGCTCTGAAAGTCATCTCCTCATTGGTTTATAGAAGCAGGTAACCACGTGCCATCTCATTGGTTATACCCACGTGGGTGATTGAAAGACGAACTTTGTTGCCGGTTGTCGTGGTAATACTATGAAAGTTTAGATGCGATCACCATATAAGTTCAAAGATAAAAAGGCCTGGAAGGAGGAGAGATGACTAGAAACGATTCGGTTGGCCGTTTTATGCGTGGATTAATTGTCGGAGTAGAGGTCCTTGTGCATTTCAGGTAAAATAACCACTCAATGTTTATATACCAGGACAAATGAGCTAGCAACAGCAAGCTAGCTAAATAGGACAGATTAACGTTAGCTAGCAAGTGCAAGCTAGCTAGCTAAATTGCCATACATGTTTAATGCTTTTCGACCTGTCCCCAAATTAATGTCATTGGTTCAGAGTTTGTTTTGATATTTTAACCTGCGTGTTGTGATCGCGTTTGGTGTGGGGGGGGGGGGGGCAAAATAAATGTATGCACGATAGCGCACGCGCACAGCCGGTTTGGGTTCCGTGTTAGACATGCTGCACAGAGGCATGAGAACTGCAGATGTGGCCAGGGCAATGAATTGCAATGTCCGTACTGTGAGAGGCCTAAGACAGTGCTACAGGGAGACAGGACGGACAGCTGATCGTCCTCGCAGTGGCAGACCACGTGTAACAACACCTACACAGGATCGGTACAGGATGGCAACAACTGCTCGAGTTCCACCAGGAACGCACAATCCCTCCATCAGTGCTCAGACTGTCCGCAATGGGCTGGGAGAGGCTGGACTGAGGTCTTGTAGGCCTGTTGTAAGGCAGGTCCTCACCAGACATCACCGGCAACAACGTCGTCTATGGGCACAAACCCACCGTCGCTGGACCAGACAGACTGACAATCTGCTCTTCACTGACGAGTTGCGGTTTTGTCTCACCAGGGGTGATGGTCGGATTCGTGTTTATCGTCGAAGGAATGAGCGTTAACCCGAGGCCTGTACTCTGGAGCAGGATCGATTTGGAGGTGGAGGGTCCGTCATGGTATGGGGCGGTGTGTCACAGCATCTTCGGACTGAGGTTGTCGTCATTGCAGGCAATCTCAACACTGTGCGTTATAAGGAAGACATCATCCTCCCTCATGTGATACCCTTCCTGCAGGCTCATCCTGACATGACCCTCCAGAATGACAATGCCACCAGCCATACTGCTCGTTCTGTGCGTGATTTCCTGCAAGACGGGAATGTCAGTGTTCTGCCATGGCCAGCGAAGAGCCCGGATCTCAATCCCATTGAGCACGTCTGGGACCTGTTGGATCGGAGGGTGAGGGCTAGGGCCAATCCCCCCAGAAATATCCGGGAACTTGCAGGTGCCTTGGTGGAAGAGTGGGGTAACATCCCACAGCAAGAACTGGTAAATCTGGTGCAGTCAATGAGGAGGAGATGCACTACAGTACTTAATGCAGCTGGTGGCCACACCAGATACTGACTGTTACTTTTGATTTTGACCCTCCCAGTGTTCAGGGACACATTATTCCATTTCTGTTAGTCAAATGTCTGTGGAACTTGTTCAGTTTATGTCTCAGTTGTTGAATCTTATGTTCATATAAATATTTACACGTTAAGTTTTCTGAAAATAAATGCAGTTGACAGTGAGAGGACGTGTCATTTTTTTGCTGAGTTTATGTATATTTGCGATTGCTTGACAACAACAAAAAAATCTTGATTGACCAAACCAATCGACTAAGTGGGGTTAGCCCTAGTGCGGTTTGCTGATTTGTTTGTGCAGTGTGAATACAACTAAATCATTTTATCTGATTTACCATTTAGAAAAGAAAGCGCTTCATAGATTTAGCTCCCTATTTGATTATGTATTTGGACAAATTTAACTTCTATAGTTTACCAAAGTAGTCAAAAGTTGAGTATTTGGTCACATATACCTAGTACGCAATGACTACATCAAACTTGTTGGATGCATTTGCAGTTTGTTTTGGTTGTGTTATGTTTTGCTCAATAGGTAGCCTAGCGGTTAAAGCGAAAGGTCGCTGGTTTGAAAACCTGCGCCGACAAAGTCAAAAATCTCTTTGTGCCCTTGAGCAATGCACTTAACACGAAATTGCTCACAGGGCACTGTACTACTATGGCTGACCGAGTAAAAACAACACATTTCACTGCACCTATCCGGTGTACGTGACAACAAAAAATCCTGATAATGCCATGACAAAACAAATCATGAATGAATCATGAATCATGAATAATGATCAGTGAGAAAGTTAGAGGGTTCAACAAAGCATGCTAAATTCTCACCATTACCAATAATATGGGAGATTCCATTGTCTCTCATGTCCCTCTCATCATCATTCACAATTCATTCATAATCATGGTAGCATTCACATTCATGTAGGTGTTCAAACATATTGTATTCTTACTTACAATAAAAGTGACTCCAAAATGACAATACATTATTCACCATTCACTTCCTATTGGCCAAAACATAACCTGAAACAACCAAAACAAGCTGTAAATGCGTCCAACAAGTGTGTAGAGTCACAAGCTTGATGTAGAGATTGTGTGCAAGGAATATGGAACCAGATACTAAACATTTGGCTACTTTAATACACTATAAGTGAAATTTGTCTTAATACTTATGACATTGTCAAATGGGGGGGACTAGATATATAAAGTGCTTTCATTTATAAATCAGATACAGTGCTTTCGGGAAGCATTCAGAGCACTTGACTTTTTCCACATTTTGCTATGTTACAGCTAGGGATGCACGACATGTCGGTGAACATATCGTAATCGAACTATATTATCTAAGAATGCCAACATCGGTATCGGACAATGTCTAGTTGAACGCCGATGTGCAAAACCGATGTCAAAGCTGACGTGTATACCTATATAACGTAGCAACATGACGTAACGACGCCGCGTTAAGTTTTGCACTACACGTGCAACACAGCATTCCTAACCTAGCCCACAATGTCTGCTGTGTGGATTGAGCAGTTCACAAGTCGAGCAGTCATTTGAAAGATGAAGAAAACTTCAGCGAGACAACTCAAAGGCGAAATCCATTAACGGCAAGATAATTTAATTCATTGCCCTTGACAATCAAACGTTCTGTCGTGGGTGATGTTGGCTTTCGCCGACGACTGGTCGAGCACCGGTACACACTACCAAGTGCCCTATTTTTCAGATGTTGCCCTACGGGATTTACACAGTAATAGCAGCACTGCTATTAGCTTCACAACATACATACTATGGAATGCCCTTTGGGTCTTTCCGTGTCAAAAAAGATACAGTAGCACTGTCAAAGCTGTACAAAAAGGTCTGAAAACAAGCAAACACCGGCGACGAATGATGCGTTTACAATACAGTGTTGGTAAAAAAGCAAAACTTCTGGGGTAGCTAGCTTTAGCATGGTACCTAGTTAGCACCAATACAACCAGCCTGAAAACAATGACAAGTAGAAACTGCAGTCATTTTCATTATTCTTAGCAATGATTTAGCAATCCTTGTGAGTAAGTATTAGCTAGGTTGCCACTTGTTGTTCGCCTACTGAAATTTTACTTCAGTTCATGAAAATAAATAGCTAGCCAGCTACTTAACCCTGCTGCCCAAAGCTAACGTTATAAGCAACCAGCTAGCTTTATCTGGCTAGTGAGCCTCAACCGGACCGGGTTGTGAAGCTAGCCACAATAAGGATTAGGCACAATAGTGGAATTTGCTGTTTGCCTTCAAAATAAAAGTACGCCATTGACAGTAATGCAAATTAATACAAATAGTAGAATTATGCCATACTTTTATTTTGAAGGCTAACCGCAAAGTCCACTATTGTGGCTAATCCTTATTGTGGCAAGCTTCACATAGATGGGTCCGAACCCCCATTAATAAAATAAGAACTCTCTCATAAATTATGGTTATTTTAGATGATGACACCTAGCTATATAGTTAGCTAGCTACTGAAACAGATGTTTTGCTATGTGTGATAAAGCCTGGATTCGAACCAGGGACTGTAGTGACAACTCTTGCACTGAGATGCAGTGCCTTAGACCACTGCATCCGTGTGTGTGTGTGTGTGTTAACTATTTAAATGTACTTGTGTGTTAACTATTTAAATGTACTAGAATACTTAAAAGGCCGCTAAAATGTTAAATATCGGTTATCGGTATTGTTTTTTTTTGTCGAGGAAAATGTCAGATATCAGTATTGGCCAAAAATGTCATACCAGTGCATCTCTTAACTTCCTCTTCCATTACCCACCTTTCAGGCACAGTCACATCTTCCTATATCCCCCCTGTATTGCTTTTATCCAGTCTGTCCATAGGCCTCTGTCTCTACTCTGTTGCTACATAGGTCATCTGCCTTTTTTGCAATTATTTTCCATTGGACAAAAGATGTAACCCACAAATGTTTGCTTAGGTTTTTTTTGTTGCCAAACTAACAATGTCTTACTGTATTTAAATTATTTTAATTGATTTCAACTAACTTATGTTTTAATTCAATTAGATTCCTGTTTCCAACAAGTTGAAAGTATCGTTTTTTTCTGCAATCAGCAAAAAGAAAAAGATACAAATGACAAGTTGTTCACTGTTTTCACAAGAAACAGACTGACACAGTATACAGTTGTATATATACATTTTGTTTTCATTTTTTCTTTGTTTGATTTTGCCTTTTTTTTTTTTTTTTGGATTGTATTTACACCCCAGCCTAAAATCCATTGTCATATTGTGTATCAGCATTTGGCCAATTATCAGCCTTATTCTAAAATGGATTAAATAGTTATTTTTCCTCATCAATCTACACACAATACCCCATAATTATAAAGCAACAAAAAAAATGTTGGCCAATTTTTTTTTCTAGATTTTGCGGAAATACCATATTTACATACGTATTCAGACCCTTAACTCAGTGCTTTGTTAAAGCACCTTTGGCAGCGATTACAGCCTCGAGTCTTCTTGGGTTATGACGCTAAAAGCATGGCACACCTGTATTTGGGGAGTTTCTCCCATTCTAATATGCAGATCCACTCCAGCTCGGTCAAGTTGGATACTGCTGCACAGTAATTTTCAGGTCTCTCCAGAGATGTTCGATCGGGTTCAAGTCCGGGCTCTGGCTGGGCCACTCAAGAACATTCAGAGACTTGTCCGGAAGTCACTCCTGCGTTGTCTTGGCTGTGTGCTTAGGGTCGTTGTCCTGTTGGAAGCTGAATTGTCGCCCCAGTCGGAGGTCTTGAATGCTCTGGTGTAGGTTTTCATCAAAGATCTCTCTGTACTTTGCTTCGATCATCTTTCCCTTCAGTCTGACTAGTCTCAGTCCCTGCTGCTGAAAAACATCCCCACAGCATGATGCTGCAATCACCATGCTTCACCGTAGGGTTTCCTCCAAAAGTGACGCTTGGCATTCAGGTCAAAGAGTTCTATTTTGGTTTCATCAGACCAGAGAATCTCGTTTCTCATGGTCTGACAGTCTTTAGGTGCCTTTTGGCAAACTCCAAGAGAGCTGTCAAGTGCCTTTTACTGAGGAGTGGCTTCCATCTGGCCACTCTGCCATAAAGGCCTGATTGGTGGAGTGCTGCAGAGATGGTTATCCTTCCGGAAGGTTCTCCCATCTCCACAGGAGCTGTGTCAGAGGGACCATCAGGTTCTTGGTCATCTCCCTGACCAAGGCCCTTCTCCCCCGATTGCTCCGTTTGGCCGGGTGGCCAGCTCTAGGAGGAGTCTTGATGTGTCGAAACTTATTCCATTTAAGAATGATGAGGCCACTGTGTTCTTAGAGACCTTCAATGCTGCTGATATTTTTTGGTACCCTTTCCCAGATTTGTGCCTCGACAATTCTGTCTAGGAGCTCTACGGACAATTCCTTCAACCTCAGGGCTTGTTTTTTGCTCTGACATGCACTGTTAACTGTGAGACCTTATATAGACAGGTGTGATTGTTGTCCACCTCCAATCAAGTTGTAGAAACATCTCAAGGATGATCAATAGGTACAGGATGCATCCGAACTAAATTTCGAGTCTCATAGCAACGTGTCTGAATACTTATGTAAATAAGGTATCTAATTTTTTTAATTTTTAATACATTTTCTAAAAATGATGAACCTGTTTTCACTTTGTAATTATGGGGTATTGTGTATAGATGGATTTGAAAAAAATCTCTGCAATTTTAGAATACGGCTGTAAAGTAACAAAATGTGGAAAAGGGGAAGGGGTCTGAATACTTTCCGAATGCACTATGTATGAATAACTTCAAGTATGTTATACCTTAAAATAAAAAGGTGACTCTCTATACGGTCACCTCATATGAAACATTTGATCTCAAATGCCAGAGTATAGAGGCATTCTTTTTAAAAATTTAAATCGCTGTTAGAGTGATGCAATTTCGCTATAAATTGCATGAATTGATGCGATAGCGATAAATAGAATGATAAGTTCATAACATTAATGTGCACCAGCTTTTTGGATTATCCTTTAAACTAATACTGGTAGTAGTGTCCCATGGCCACTGACGTTTGATTTGGTAAAAAAATAATAATAATCACAAATAAGATTAAATTGACAAAATTTTGAGGAGTGACAGTATTATCAGTTGTCAAATTGTACATGAAGAGATGAGTGCATCTTGTAATTGACAGATGCAGGAAAAGGAGCATCACATTATCAAATCATCCTTCAGAAACACATGCAGGTGAAGCGTTTTGATTTGTATATAGTATCAGAAAGAGCATATTCTGCAGTTTCTATGATACTTATCTTTGTCAAATACCTCAAAATTCAAGAAGTGCTGCTCTATTTCCAAATGTTACTTTTTCCAAGAATATCTGTGCTGTCTGTCAAATGTATTTCTAAAGCCCTTTTTATATCAGCCGATGTCACAAAGTGCTATACAGAAACCCAGCCTAAAACCCCAAACAGCAAGCAATGCAAATGTAGAGGCAACATTGCTCTGGCTACTACGCAGACTAGTAACATCATAAACATACAATTCGCTATTCTGTTTTTTGTAATATGTTTTCTTATTTACACAATGTTTCTTTAGACCTGCCAAGATAAATTATAATGGACTTTATAATGGACTTGAACTAGTGATTTTTCATTTTTACTTATGGCCTAGATTAACAAACTAATGGAAATGCTATTAAATTCTTAGAAATAATTGTTTTATAGTTTTCTAATGCTACCTAAGTCCTTTATAAAACACAACCAAATTATTATTCTTCCGATAGCATATGTGAAACGTATTTATTAGATTGTTAGAATGTTGGTGCTTCATTGGCTGGAAGTGTTGAAAATTGGCTTTAGGCCTACATTTTTCATTAGGACTTTGTAGAATTATACAAAACCTATCCTTGACTCTAAACAAATAACCATTGTTATATTTTTACATGGATATATTTCCACTAATATTTTGTCAAATTCATGATTTACAATTGTTTATGCACTATTTATCAAGTCTTGGTGCTTAAAATGTGCGCACCTTACTGGTTGATATGCACCTGATGCGTATGCTAAATGGGACACCCGACAAGATTCTCAAGGCCAGGAGGTTCTAGTGTTAACAATCACCCATATTAGCAAACACATTTCATTTCAAACTTAACATTCTCTAGTATAGGCTACTTATCGTAATGACATATCAGCAAAATGCCTGCGATAAGTGATTGGTGACGACAATTTGTTAATTGTTGCAGCTCAAATCACTGTGCA
Organism: Salvelinus fontinalis; assembly: GCF_029448725.1. NCBI lineage: Eukaryota > Metazoa > Chordata > Actinopteri > Salmoniformes > Salmonidae > Salvelinus > Salvelinus fontinalis. Next base: position 13,101,057 of record NC_074684.1, read on the forward strand.
AATAAATACTTGGAATTGCCCTTTTTAATGCCACATCACGTTCCAACCTCAGTCCTTAACTCCAGCACCAAACCAGCGTCTACATATGCCATTTCCTGGTTGCTAAAATTCAAATAGTTTGCCTTATTTCAGTTTCACAAAACAAGCACGTCGTGTTGAGAATCCTTGTACCATCTAAACCGCTGTGAAATATATTTTCCATAACCAAAAATGTATTTTCAACTGTTTGAAGCTGGTGTACAAAACAAAGTAAGACACAAAAACTCATCGGGAAGTACAGAAATAGAGCACACAGAACAGATCTACCGCTTCTTAGACTTACTTTCAAATTCTTTTTTTACCTTACATATAACTATGCAAGTCAGTTAAGAACAAATTCTTATTTTCAATGACGGCCTAGGAACAGTGGGTTAACTGCCTTGTTCAGGGGCAGAACAACAGACTTTTACCTTGTCAGCTTGGGGATTCGATCTTGCAACCTTTCAGTTACTAGTCCAACACTCTAACCACTGGGCTACCTGCCACCCCTGAGAATGACAGATCTATAACTCACATTTCTATGTGAAATGGCCAGGCAGCCCAAAAAGTTACATTGCAGCTTTAAAAAGATATGGTCCTACAAAATGTTTCTGTCACATCACTGAGTAGGACTCAAATAAAAAAGTGATTTTCAAAGCCTGACGCAAGTTTCTGGCCAGAGGGAGGGGTATTTTCTTTCTCCCCACATCACCGCGAAGCTCACTATTTGAAAAAATTTAACTTTTGCTGATATCATCGGATAGAACTTTGTAACTTAATTTTTTTCTACAAAGCACTGTTTTCACATTAGTAGACACTGGTATTGTGCTGGAAATAATGAAAATGTAAAAAAGTGGTGGAATTTCCCTTTAAATGTAATTAGACTGTTCGAATTTTGAAGTCAAAATGACTGGTAATTGGCTCAGAACCGGATGGAGAGGTCAGGCTTCTCTAGTATTAAGTAGGGTGTGTCAAGAAATATGGGGTCTATAAAACACCAGTGAAATGTATTTATTTTTTAAAACAGAGAAGAAGAAAAAAACACCTTATGGAACAGTGGGGACTGTGAAACAACACAAACATAGGCACAGACACATGCATACACACACACACACACACACACACACACACACGATAGCATACGCACTATACAGACACACCTACACATGGATTTTGTACTGTATATATGTGGTAGTGGTGGAGTAGGGTCCTGAGGGCACACGGTCTGTGAATGTATTGTAATGTTTTTAAAATTGTATAAACTGCCTTAATGTTGCTGGACCCCAGGAAGAGTAGCTGATGCCTTGGCTAATGGGGATCCATAATAAATACAAATACAAATTTACTTAAAGCCACAATCTCGAGTTTGTGTTTCAGCAAGGAGCATCCCCGCCACTTAAATGAGGATATCCCCCATTTTGACATGTGTACCCATTTTCACACTTACGTATAGTGTTGTTTGAAATCCCAAGATAGTTTTTGGTCCATATCTCACATATTTAGATACTTTATAGGCATATCATGTCATGCCATTTGGCCATATGATCCCATTCAAGCCAGAAAAAAAACATCTTACAACCACACATATTCACATCCTAATACACCAATGTAAAGACCATACATAGATTACTTTTATTTCTATTTTAGGTAACTTTGTTACACTTAAGTCCCAAAAAATACATGTACATAATTACAGTACTAATACGTATAGTAAAATAAAGGGTATTTTCGTCTTATGATTTGAGTATTTAGTGATTTTAGCTTTATACAAGTAATTTGGGATTAAAAAATGACAGTTTGACAATGTGTTGGGTTACTGAATCTCTGACAGAGCTCAGTACAGTTTTTCAATGGCAAACTACGCAACACTCATTACCTAAACATGCATTCTCATTAGAGGTTGACCGATAATTAGGGCCGATTTCAAGTTTTCATAACAATCGGTAATCGGCCTTTTTGGACGCTGATTACATTGCAATCCACGAAAAGACTGCGTGGCAGGCTAACCACCTTTTACGCGAGTGCAGCTTCAAAAGGACCTTGTGGCTGCATGGAGCCAAGGTAAGTTGCTAATTGGCATTAAAATTATCTTGTAAAAAAACTTATCAAAATCTTCACATAATCAGTAGTTAACTACACATGGTTGATGATATTACTAGGTTAACTAGCTTGTTCTGCATGGCATATAATCAATGCGGTGCCTGTTAATTTATCATTGAATCACAGCCTACTTCAACTTCGCCAAACAGGTGATGATTTAACAAAAGCGCATTTGTGAAAAGCACAATCGTTGCAATAATGTACATAACCATAAACATCAATGCCTTTCTGAAAATCAATACACAAGTAAAAAATGTTTTACCAGTATATGTAGTTAAAATAAATTAATGTTAGCTGGCAATATTAACTAGGGAAATTGTGTCACTTCTCTTGCGTTCAGTGCAAGCAGAGTCCGAGTATATGCAGCAGCTTGGGCCGCCTGGCTCGTTGCAAACTGTTGAAAGGCCATTTATTCCTAACAAAGACCGTAACTAATTTACCAGAACTTTACATAATTATGACATAACATTGAAGGTTGTGCAATGTAACAGTAATATTTAGACTTAGGGTTGCCACCTATTCGATAAAAAACGGAACGGTTCCATATTTCACTGAAAGAATAAACATTTTGTTTTAGAAATGAGTTTCCGGATTTGACCACATTAATGACCAAAGGCTCGTATTTCTGTGTTTATTATGTTATAATTAAGTCTATGATTTGATATTTGATAGAGCAGTCGGACTGAGCGGTGGTAGGCAGCAGCAGCCTCTTAAGTATTCATTCAAACAGCAGCTCTTAGCAATCCTTGAAGCACAGCGCTGTTTATGACTTCAAGCCTATCAACTCCCGAGATTAGGCTGGCAATACTATAGTGCCTATAAGAACATCCAATAGTCAAAGGTCTATGAAATACAAATGGTATAGAGAGAAATAGTCCTATAATTCCTATAATAAACCAGGGTCTGTAATGATGCCTCTAGCACCGAGATGCATTGCCTTAGACCGCTGTGCCACTTGGGAGGTCACCAGGCAGGCCAAAACTCCATCCTACCAAAACAGGCTGACTTTTCAGCTGTTTTTTTCCCTTCTGACTTTTCAGCTCTTTCAATAAAATGGCATTATCATAATGTTTTACAATTTCACATATTATTCCCATCTCAGTGTGGAAATATATAAAACAGGAAAATCACGTATTTAACTGCACTTGGCCTTCAAAGCGATACTATGGTGGCTATGTAAAATACATTGCTTACATGGCAGTATTATCCCCTGATAACTGCTTAGGGGGAGCACAGAAATCCTACTCACACATACTGTACATTTTCCTGTCAGAGGCTGTTTGCAGTTGGGCTATGGCTAACAAGGTTTGGTGCTATGGGGTGACACGCTAGCCCTGTAAAATATAAGCCACTATTGTTCACTAAATTAGCCTCATTAGTAAAAACAGCTGCTGGGGTTTATTTTATTTTAATCAGTGAGACATACATACTTTCCACCAAAAGTGAGTGCTAATGGATTAAGTCTTCCTTCAGAGATTAGTCCAATTCAAATGGAAGTTGCAAACATTTGTTTTTATTTAGTCCCTTGGATCAGGTTTTTGTTCAGGAATAAAGACTTCATATCGTCAAGAACTAGTATAGTCCATGGAAAATGTAGGCTGCCTGCATTAGCTTGAATCAACAATTAGGCCTACAGTTTGCGGTCAAGGAGGCTATGGTCTATATAACATCTAAAATGGTATTTGGTCCCACAACCCCACAGCTTTGGGTAACTTCTAAGCAACAGGAGGTAACATTGAGCAAAATTAAGGGGGGCAGCCCTCTTTCTACCTCTCAAGCTTGACTATCTCCAAACTGACCCACTAACAGACAAGAACGAAAAGTCTTCTTGACAGAGGAGCTGTGAATGCAGTCCGATGGGGTGGATCGCATTGTAGCAGAGGCTAACAGCCTATCCAACTGTAATGCGGTTAGGAAAATTACAGAAAGTCAAGCCCTCTAAACAAGTCCTCTCTTTAAGTGGATAAATTAACTAGAGCTCACACTGATACAATAGCAGAATGTTAAAGACGAGATTTGAACAGTTATGATGTGGAACAATTTGGACTATTTAATGATGATGTTGAAGTCAAAAACTGCAGATTTTCTGCAAACACATGACATCTTAAAATGTTAAGGCTGCAGAGAGAGTATGTTGGTTTAAAATGCTGATGTGTAGACGGGATGGTTAAGGGTACCGCTGAATGCTTCTTTTTATCCTAAAGGGCTCGGACAGAGAGTGGGGGTTCTGAGCTGTTTGAAGTCTCTGCAAATCCTGATGTGTGAATGACTCTTAACAACAAGCTCATATTCTCACGTCAGTAAAAGGCGTTCAACCATGTTTCTCAATTATCTTTTTTCGTTGTCGTTCCAAACGTCAGATTTCCAAGTGTTTTGGTACTTCTCTGTACCGTTCAAAGGATACGTTTAGGCATTAACTCCAAATTCTTAAGGCTACGGATGAACTCAGAACAGTTAAGGGGATGGGTTAAGGTTTGGGACCTAACACAAAAATCTAAAAACAACATATCGCTGGATTCGAACATGCAATCTTTCGATCCAGAGGCACATGCCTCCCGCCATCCACAACACCCTAGCACAGGGTTTCCCAAACTTGGTCCTCCCAAACGTTAACGTCATCTCTCGACGCTCTTAGACATGGATGGATGTCGATTACTGACTTGTATTACAGGTGACCTGCCGGCTCTTAATGCAATATTAATACACTGAATGGATGGCTGTAGGCTTCCTGTCACAGTAAGGTGCTGGCCCATCACTCAAAAGTAATCTGTTTTGGCGCTCCTTCAGTTGAATTATTTGCAAGTGGAGAGGCTTCGCTAAGTGTCAAGCGCAACAGACTTCTGTGGGGAACTAATATTGGCTGTTGCGAGGGGGGGAAAAAACTAAATCAGACATCCTCTCATCACACATCATTAAACAAACAGCTCAGGGCATAATCAATGCCAATGCCTAAATATAACCCTCCGCTCAGAAACAGAAAAGTTAAATCACAACCCTCAAAGCTGGGCATTCCATCAACAAGCTGAGGTCTGAGTGAAAGTATACCCCCCCAGACACTCAGTTTCTCGCCTTCTTTAAAAGCATGAAATTCAATTAGCTGAACAAAGTAACAATCATAAGAGGATGGGACGGTGTATTGAGAATTGACTCTCGCAAAGAAACTGTGCCACTGAAAAGAGTGGGGCCTATGGTGGGGATATTGAAGCCACCGAGGGGGACTTGCAATTCACTTCACTCCATCTACCCTCTGTTTCTAATGCACAGTGAGATTGCACATACCCATCTGTAACCCAGTTAGAACTCTTGGAACTTAAAGAAACTTTGGTATACTAAAGCCCAAGGGCCAAGTCATTCCCTGCTTTGAGAGCGTAATGCCAGGTTTTAGAGGCGCCACTCTCCCCTGTACTTCACTGAAGTCTGACACCGGCGTTTACCTTTCTGCAGCCTCTCTTGGAACCTGGCCCAGAAAGGGGCTCCTTGCTGCATATTCACTTCCCCCAACTGTGAGAGAAGGGCAGGGGCATTTAGTTTCTCAACTGTTCCACTGCTACTAGTCCAAGAGCAGCGAGGGCGGGGATCCCTCAAAATACCCTGGCCAATCCAAACGTTCCCTCATTGATGTCTATAATTCAAAAGGAAGGCACTAAGAAGCAGCTCCTTACATTTTGCGGATTCTTTTCGCCATCTGGTATGCTCTCTGGATTGACTTCTATAGCCATGAAAACCCTTGAGGCAGGTGCAAGGCAGAAGCATATGAGTCACATCTTTGCAAAAGCATGGTAGTATGTTGTAATCTTAAAATCTTCACTGAAAATCAGTTACAAACATTTCCTCTGTGTTGTGGGTTTCCAAAAGGCTCAATTCTTGAAGGGATACTTCAGGATTCTGGCATTGAGACCCTTGATCAACACTACATGACCAAAAGTATGTGGACACCTGCTCAAACATCTCATTCAAAATTATGAGCATTATTATGAAGTTGGTCCCCCCTTTGCTGCTATAACAGCCTCCACTGGGGAAGGCTTTCCACTAGATGTTGGAACATCACTGCGGGGACTTGCTTCCATTCAGCCACAAGAGCATTAGTGAGGTCGGGCACTGATGTTGGGCAATTAGGCCCGCAGTCTGTGAACCAATTCATCGCAAAAGTGTTTAATGTGTTAAGGTCAGGGCTCTGAGCAGGCCAGTCAAGTATTTCCACACCGATCTTGATCTCCGGCACTATCCTAAGAATGGCGCCGGAGAGGATGGCTGCCGTTTTACTGGCTCTTAACCAACGGTGCTATTTTGTTAGTTTTTTCGCATTGTTTGTAACTTATTTTGTATATAATGTTGCTGCTACCGTATTTTATGACCGAAAAGAGCTTCTGGACATCAGAACAGTGATTACTCACCTCGAATTGGGTCGGACGGGAAGGATATACTCCAAACACCCGAATAGGCCCTCATCCCGTCATTCACTGGAGAAAGAAACAGAGATATCGGGGTGCCTTCTAAGGATCAGGCGACGAGTGGCTAATCTGCCTTTGCCATCCGTAATGTTAGCCAAAGTTCAATCGCTGGAAAATAAACGGGACGAACTGAAAGCACGTATATCCAACCAACGGGACATTAAAAACTGTAGTATCTTGTGTTTCACTGAGTCGTGGCTGAATGACGACATTAACAACATACAACTGGAGGTTATACACTATCGGCAGGATAGAACAGCAGCCTCTGGTAAGACACGGGGCGGCGGCCTATGTATATTTGCTGGTGCACAATATCTAAGGAAGTCTTGAGGTTCTGCTCGCCTGAGGTAGAGTATCTCATGATAACCTGTAGACCACACTATCTACCTAGAGAGTATTCCTCTGTAGCTGTCTACATAGCACCACAGACCGATGCTGGCACTAAAACCTCACTCAATGAGCTGTATACCGCCATAAGCAAACAGGAAAACGCTCATCCAGAGGCAGCGCTCCTAGCGGACCGGGGGCTTCAATGCAGGGAAACTTAAATCAGTTTTAACTCATTTATATCAGCATGTTAAATGTGCAAACAGAGAGTAAATTAAAAATTTAATTTAAAAAAAAACTCTAGACCACCTTTACTCCACACACAAAGACGCGTACAAAGCTCTCCCTCACCCTCCATCTGGCAAATCAGATCATAATTCTATCCTATGGATTCCAACTTACAAGCAAAAATTTAAGCAGGAAGCACCAGTGACCCGGTCAATAAAAAAATTGGTCAGATGAAGCAGATGCTAAACTACAGGACTGTTTTGCTAGCACAGACTGGAATATGTTCCGGGATTCCATCGATGGCATTGAGGAGTACACCACATCAGTCACCGGCATCATCAATAAGTGCATTGGTCACGTCGTCCCCACAGTGACTGTATGTCCACACCCCAACCAGAAGCCATGGATTACAGGCAACATTTGCACTGAGCTAAAGGGCAGAGCTGCCACATTCAAGGAGCTTCCGATCAACTATCAAACAGGCAAAGCGTCAATACGGACTAAGATCGAATCGTACCGCACCGGCTCTGACGCTCGTCGGATGAGGCAGGGCTTGCAAACTATTACAGACTACAAAGGGATTCACAGCCGAGAGCAGCCCAGTGACAAGCCTATCAGACAAACTAAATAACTTCTATGCTCGTGTTGAGGCAAGTAACACAAACATGCATGAGAGCATCAGCTGCTCCGGACGATTGTGTGATCACGCTCTCTGCAGCCAATGTGAGTAAGACCTTTAAACAGGTCAACATTCACAAGGCCAGACGGATTACCAGGACGTGTATTCCGAGCATGCGCAGACCAACTGGCAAGTGTCTTTACTGACATTTTCAATCTCTCTCTGTCCGAGTCCGCAATATCAACATGTTTCAAGCATAGTCCCAGTGCCCAAGAACACTAAGGTAACCTGCCTAAATTACTACTGACCCATAACACTCACATCTGCAGCCATGAAGTGCTTTGAAAGGCTGATCATGGCTCACATCAACACCATTATCCCAGAAACCCTAGACCCACTCCAATTTGCATACCGTCCCAACAGATCGACAGATGATGCAATCTCTATTGCACTCCACACTGCCCTTTCCCACCTGGACAAAAGGAACACCTATGTGAGAATGCTATTCATTGACTACATCTCAGCATTCAACACCATAGTGCCCTCAAGGCTCATCAATAAGCTAAGGACCCTGGGACTAAACACCTCCCTCTGCAACTGGATCCTGGACTTCCTGACGGGCCGCCCCCAAGGTGGTAAGGGTAGGTAACAACACATCCGCCATGCTGATGCTCAACACGGGGGTCCTTCAGGGGTGCGTGCTCTGTCCCCTCCTGTACTCCTTGTTCACTCATGACTGCACGGCCAGGCATGACTTCAACACCATCATTAAGTTTGCCGAAGACACAACAGTGGTAGAACTGATCACCGACAACGGTGAGAAAGCCTATAGGGAGGAGGTCAAAGATCTGACCGTGTGGTGCAAGGACAACAACCTCTTCCTCAACGTGATCGAGCACACCCACATTTTCATTGACGGGCTTTAGTGGAGCAGGTTGAGAGCTTCAAGTTCCTTGGCGTCCACATCACCAACAAACTAACATGGTCAAAGCACACCAAGACAGTCGTGAAGAGGGCACGACAAAACTTATTCCCCCTCAGGAGACTGAAAAGATTTGGCATGGGTCCTCAGATCCTCAAAAGGTTTTATAGCTGCACCATCGAGAGCATCCGATCGGGTTGCATCCCTGCCTGGTATGGCAACTGCTCAGCCTCAGACCACAAGGCACTACAGAGGGTAGTGCGTACGGCCCAGTACATCCCCGGGGCCAAGCTTCCTGCCATCCAGAACCTCTATACCAGGCGGTGTCAAAGGAAGGCACTAAATATTGTCAAAGACTCCAGCCACCCTAGTCATAGACTGTTCTCTCTGCTACCGCACGGCAAGCAGTACCGGAGCGCCAAGTCTAAGTCCAAGAGGCTTCTAAACAGCTTCAACCCCCAAGCCATAAGACTCCTGAACATCTAATCAAATGTCTACCCAGACTATTTGAATTGCCCTCCCCCCTATTATACACTGCTGCTACTCTTGTTATTATCTATGCATAGTCACTTTAAACAACTCTCCCTACCTGTACATATTACCTCAATAACCTTGACGCCGGTGCTCCCGCACATTGACTCTGTACCGGTACCCCCTGTATATAGCCCCACGATTGTTATTTTACTGCTGCTCTTTAATTATTTGTTATTCTAATCTCTTACTTTTTTTTGTGTATTTTCTTAATACTACATTGTTGGTTAAGGGCTTGTAAGTAAGCAATTCACTGTAAGGTCCTACACCAGTTGTATTCGGTGCATGTGACATATACAATTATATTTGATTTGTATGGACCTCGCTTTGTGCACAGGGGCATTATCATGCTGAAAGAGTAAAGGGCTTTCCCTAAATTGTTGCCACAAAGTTGGAAGCACAGAATCGTCTAGAATGTCATAGTATGCTGTAGCGTTAAGATTTCCCTTCATTGGAACTAAGGGGCCTAGCCCGAACCATGAAAAACAGCCCCAGACCATTATTCCTCTTCCATTAAACTGTAAAGTTGGCACTATGCAGTGAGGCAGGTAGCATTCTCCCGTTATCCGCCAAACCCACATTCGTCCGTCGGACTGCCAGATGTTGAAGCGTAATTCTTCACTCCATTATAACGCTTGCATGAATGCCATGCTAAATATATGTTATTGTAATTGTCACCAATCAACTGCAATACACCAAAAAATGATTAGAATTAGATGCTAGCTAGCTACGCTAACCATAACAGTGTTACTGTGTCTAGTTAGCATGCTTGCTAGCCCGACTGCTACATCCAAAATCATAGTGTTTCATCTTAGCGACTGTCTTAAACAGTACAAACATGTAGGCCTGTTAGATGAACCTTTATTATTACATTTACAAGCAAGCCCTTATGAAATCCTAGTTTTCAGCCTGTATCTTTGGTGCTAACGTTAGCAATTCAAGCTAGCTAAGTAGGGTCATTTTTAAGTAAATACCTGCAGTCAAGTGGTTAGATGCTTCAAGATCAAGGATCAAGAGCCGTACCGTCTAATATTTGTTTTGTGCGTGTAGCAAACTGTGTAGCATTCTTTTATTACTTGTATAACTTTGAGCTGGGATGTCTGTTTGCAATACACTCGTAAGAATTTAGTTAGTGGTCTCTATGGGATTTTACATAAACCTTCAAGCTGCATACTGGACCCTATTCCAACTAAACTACTGAAAGAGCTGCTTCCTGTGCTTGGCCCTCCTATGTTAAACATAATAAACGGCTCTCTATCCACCGGATGTGTACCAAACTCACTAAAAGTGGCAGTAATAAAGCCTCTCTTGAAAAAGCCAAACCTTAACCCAGAAAATATAAAAAACTATCGGCCTATATCGAATCTTCCATTCCTCTCAAAAAAATATGTAAAAGCTGTTGCGCAGCAACTCACTGCCTTTCTGAAGACAAAGAATGTATACGAAATGCTTCAGTCTGGTTTTAGACCCCATCATAGCACTGAGACTGCACTTGTGAAGGTGGTAAATGACCTTTTAATGGCGTCAGACCGAGGCTCTGCATCTGTCCTCGGGCTCCTGGACCTTAGTGCTGCTTTTGATACCATTGATCACCACATTCTTTCGGAGAGATTGGAAACCCAAATTGGTCTACACGGACAAGTTCTGGCCTGTTTTAGATATTATCTGTCGCAAAGATATCAGTTTGTCTCTGTGAATGATTTGTCCTCTGACAAATCAACTGTAAATTTCGGTGTTCCTCAAGGTTCTGTTTTAGGACCAATATTGTTTTCACTATATATTTTACCTCTTGGGGATGTCATTCGAAAACATAATGTTAACTTTCATTGCTATGCGGATGACACACAGCTGTACATTTCAATGAAACATGGTGAAGCCCCAAAATTGCCCACGCTAGAAGCCTGTGTTTCAGACATAAGGAAGTGGATGGCTGCAAACTTTCCACTTTTAAACTCGGACAAAACAGAGATGCTTGTTCTAGGTCCCAAGAAACCTTCTGTTGAATCTGACAATTAATCTTGATGGTTGTACAGTTGTCTCAAATAAAACTGTGAAGGACCTCGGCGTTACTCTGGACCCTGATCTCTTTTTTGACGAACATATCAAGACTGTTTCAAGGACAGCTTTTTTCCATCTATGTAACATCGCAAAAATCCAAAACTTTCTGTCCAAAAATGATGCAGAAAAGTGAATCCATGCTTTTGTTACTTCTAGGTTGGACTACAGCAATGCTCTACTTTCCGGCTACCTGGATAAAGCACTAAATAAACTTCAGTTAGTACTAAATACGGCTGCTAGAATCCTGACAAGAACCCAAAAATTTGATCATATTACTCCAGTGCTAGCCTCCATACACTGGCTTCCTGTTAAGGCAAGGGCTGTTGCACCCTCGACAACTACTGTGATTATTATTATTTGACCATGCTGGTCATTTATGAACATTTGAACATCTTGGCCATGTTCTGTTATAATCTCCACCCGGCACAGCCAAAAGAGGACTGGCCACCCCTCTTAGCCTGATTCCTCTCTAGGTTTCTGCCTTTCTAGGGAGTTTTTCCTAGCCACCGTGCTTCTACACCTGCATTGCTTGCTGTTTGGGGTTTTAGGCTGGGTTTCTGTACAGCACTTTGAGATATCAGCTGATGTAAGATGGGCTATATAAATACATTTGATTTGATACATGTACTTGTTAGCATTGCTAACATTCAGATTAGAGGCTCAATGGGGTTTTTAAATAGCACCCCTTGTGTTCAGTACCGGTATTATTGAATATCCCGGTATGGCACAAGATCAGTATGACAGTATGCCAATCTATACTGAACAAAAACATAAAAACACAACGTGCAACAATTTAAAATATTTTACTGAGTTATAGTTCATATGAGGAAATCAGAATTGAAATAAATTCATTAGGCCCTAATCTATGGATTTCACATGACTGGGAATACATATGGCCACAGATACTTTAAAAGAAATGGGTGTCACAATTAAGCCCTGAAGATCTCATCATGATATTTCTGTGTATTCAAATTGCCATTGATAAAATGCAATTGTGTTTGTTGTCCGTAGCTTATGCCTGCCTATACCATAACCCCACCGCCACCATGGGGCACTCTGGTAACAATGTTGACGTCAGCAACCCGCTCGCCCACAGGACGCCATACCTGTGGTCTGCAGTTGTGAGGCCAGTTGGACGTACTGCCAAATTCTCCAGAAATATGTTATAGAGGCGTTTTAGAGTGGCCTTGTATTGTCCCCAGCACAAAGTGCACCTGTGTAATGATCATGCTGTTTAATCAGCTTCTTGATATGCCACACCTGTCAGGTGGATAGATTATCTTGGCAAAGGAAAAATGCTCACTAACAGTGATGTAAACAAATTTCTGGACAACATTTTAGAGAAATAAGCTTTTTGTGCACATGGATCAGCTCATGAAACATGGACCAACATTTTACTTTTATATTTTTGTTCAGTGTAGATACCGCCCAAGCCTAATTGGAACTAATAAAAACTAGGAAGTTTACAAGTAATTCAATACAAAAATAAAGGCTATTTGGAAAGCCCACAAGTTGAAACTTCGGTCGATGATGGTAGGAGTGGTTTTGCCGAATGGAATAACTGGAGTTTGCAGACTATAAATATAATTCTATGGGTTTCTGAGCGTCTATTTAAAATATTTACATGTTATTAGACAAAAACAACTAGAGCAACATGTAGCAGGGAGTTTCAATATGACCAGAAAACTACAGACAGGTTATATAGAGCTCTGAAAATGACTGTCCATAATTTATTGTATTAGTCATTTCAGGGATCCTACTAGAAAACATCAGAGAAGCTCATCACTAAAAACAGTTGAGACATAAAATTACACTGGAGTTTGCAGACTATAAATATAATTCTATGGGTTTCTGAGCGTCTATTTAAAATATTTACATGTTATTAGACAAAAACAACTAGAGCAACATGTAGCAGGGAGTTTCAATATGACCAGAAAACTACAGACAGGTTATATAGAGCTCTGAAAATGACTGTCCATAATTTATTGTATTAGTCATTTCAGGGATCCTACTAGAAAACATCAGAGAAGCTCATCACTAAAAACAGTTGAGACATAAAATTACACTTAAACTGTGTAGGACATCACTAAATAATTCATAATAACAACCCAAATGTTAAAAGTGGTAGAGTTCTCCTACAAAATATGCAAAAACTGCCCAGGCAGAGATTCTTTGCAACCGACAAGACCACAATGAGACAAGAGCTTTCTGCATGCAACTCTGCATTCTGGATAAAGCCACAAATGCCAAGAGCACTTTCAGCCTATTGATTCATTTAGTGGGTTGGAGAGGAGGCGACAGCTAGAGAAGGGAAGGGAAGGGGGATGAGGGACAATGAGGACCAGACAGTAAGGGAAAATGGGCGGTTGGAAACCCCAGGTGGGACAATGCTGCCAGGCCATAGAACAAAGGAAAAAATCTGTTCCAGTCCAGTTCTGGTTAAGAATGTCATTTGGAGGAAAAAAATATGTTGCCAAGGACAACAAAACACATCCCACTTTCGTTTCCCTCTACAATTTCTCTCTCTGTTGAAAGGAGGCAGAGGTCAGGCAAAAAGTATTTTTGGATCTGTAGGGACCTTCAGCAGAATGAATACTTCACAGGGAAACCAATATTTAAAAATGTGCTACATTTTGGATGTCTTATGAATCATTGCTATGCACGGGCAAAGTGCTGGGGTAGTGTAAGTTGCCTGTCCTGCAGCTGTAAGTTGAAGACCTTCATATTATGCTACACTACACATTCCCTTCTTAGAAACCCAGTATGCATTTGATTCAGCAGTGATATATCTACCAAACATCCATCTATCTATCTATTTATAATAAATAGCATAAACACAAACACATTAGTTACCAATATAAAAAGACAACAAAAACATTGTCACTTTCACCCTTGCTGTCAGTTGAACTGCTGTTTAAGAGGCTCTTTTTCTTATAGGATCATAGCTGGCTGGCCTGGCAGGAGATGAGGAGATGGGTGTTGCTCTTTGGGCCAGTTGCAACTGCTTCCTCATTAGCACCATTTTCTCTGTCAGTGCTTGGTAATCTAATCGTCAAGTAATTTACTTCTAAACTGGTTGCACTTGGCTCTGACTGAATTCATTCTCTCAATAGGCAGTGAACTTCCTTTCATCTGCACAACAACATCAGGATTATCCTCAAACAACTTTCCCAAAGAAAAACTCACTTAAACAAGGAGTCTGTTTTCTGTTCTTGCGTTACATATGCAAGTCCCAAGTGGAATTCTGCAGAAGTCTACTTTGAGGAAATCATAGGATGTAAATACATGTCTACTTCTCCATTCGGATAACTTAAATGTATATTCTTCTTGTCCGACTATTAGTTCTAGTGAAATAATGGACTAAGGGGACTTCAACACCAAATTGATTTGGAGCGGTTTTTCCATACTCTGGCCTGTTTTCTCCCTTTGGTTCGTTTGGACTGGTGTGAACACTATCCTCACTAGGAGTGCACAAAAAAAACATGGTTCGCTCAAAAAGGGTGGTCTCGGTCCGATTCCACCAAACACAGGAAAAGAACCAGAGGCGCAGAGTATTATTGGTTGTTTTACTGCAAGCATTTAATGAAATGCACGCAATACCATAACTTCACATCTCTGAAACATTCTGTGAGTAGCAGAGCATTTATGAGCGCATCTGATGCGGATTAGGGGAGACATGGACTAAACCAGGGATATAGGCTACTGAATATAACCTATTCACGTGGCAGTTAGGGGGGTTATTGCGCTGTTTCTCCCGCATGTTGTTGGAAGACCAAAGCGAAAGTAATATGAACCTTGTGACAGACAAGTTATGCTTCTTGATACTCATATATGATTTAACATGAGCCTTTCTCTAAAATAAACAAATTACTTTCATGAAAATGTGGTTTTGTTTAGGCATTTTAGCTCATTTGACAATGTGAAACCAACGGGAACAAAATAAATGTAATGCAATTTAATAAATAACCAAGCTATGACTCAAACTAGGCCTAAAGCTCAGAACTGTGTGTGAAAAATACCTAAGTGGTCACTCGGTAATAGTGGACTAATAAGTGGTTTTGGTCACCAATACCATCTGCAGTTCACCCACTATTGCTTTTCAAATAGACCAGTAGTCTACTAATGACTAGGTCATAGACCCCAGAAAAATCAAAGGACACAAGAGAAGCACATCCACCTCCATTGAGAGGGAGAAGGACTTCTGTTCCACATAGAAAAGAAAGGATGTGACCTCTGGCTTGTTTACTGAGATGCACTGCTGGTCAAACTGAGAGAATCGGACCCCGCTGGTATAGGATTACCGAGGCCCAACATGACGACAAATGGCCTGATTTAGCCTACGTGTGCCTCCTCCATTGTCTGTTTTCAAGGCAAACTGACTTCCATAACCAGAATGGAAGGGGCCTGGTTAGAGCAAAAGAGAAAGTGCATAAGAGACTAGTCATTGGCACTGAAAGAAATCTCCACAGAGCTGAAAAGGAGCAACACCATAATGTGTTAGCAGGGTTTTTTCTGCATCTTAAGTCTTGGGCGGGCCACCTATGTTCAAACAGTAAAATAATAAAACATTTGTTTTATAATTTTTTCAGTGTAAACTTTAACCAGATACAAAGTACGTATAAAAGATAACGAACCTATACAGAGCTTGACATTAACGCTTGTCCCGAGCAAGAGGACAAGTAAAAAAAAAAATAATCATAATAATAGGTCGGACAATAATATAGATTTAAGGAATCCGAATGGACAAATAAAAGAATTGATCACAATATCAAACAATTACTGGATCAGAGAGGCCAACGTGTTAAAAGTATAGGTGATATTCATATTGGCTACACTCAGGTCAAAACCGATGCTGACATGAGGGAGGCAACACAAAATGTAGCCAAACTTTAATGAGACTTTTAATTACATAAATATGGCCTAAACACCAGTCATGTTTGAAAAATGTAATGAAGGATTATTAACATCTAAAGGCTTGATTCTGTCGACATACCTACCCGAACCACCGAACACTGGAGAGTAACGGACAGTGCTTGTTGCGCACTGCACATCATCCACCTTGAATCAGAGCGGAGGCGGTCAGCATTGCAAAACTATTTAACCATAAACTTAATGGTTTAAAACCTGGATGTTATATAGGTCATTTTATGCAGCAGGTCTTACCTTTTTAGGTAAGCCAAAATACGATCATGGAAATGTTAAGGGAATTCTTTCATAAACACTTTATATGTCATGAAAAACAATACTTTTTTCCATGGGTTTTCAAAAATCGACATTATTTTATTGTCCAGCAGCCAAAGGCATAATCCTACTCATATTAGTACCCCATGCTAGTTGATGCATCTTTAGATCTTCCCTTTAAATTTATAAAGGATATTTTCATCTGTCACATGAATCCGCTCGCATCATTTGTATTTTGGAGCCTACAGCCATGTGCACATTGTTGAGCTGATATGAAAAAATACAACTTAACATTTTAAGCTAAACGGTCTGATCTGTTGCATCAGCCTCATTGCTTTTTAAAATGTTTTAATGTGCAGTGGTTCTATGAATTTTGGATCTGTCCAAAATACTGTCCCAGTATCGGGACAAGCTTAAATTCGAGCTCCAGAAGGAATTATTTTATAAAAGACAAAGTATTTTGCTGTGATTGTAATGTTGCAATATTTCATAGGCTACCAAGGGTGACCAACCATTCTCAAGGAGAGCTTTAAAAAGGGGCAGTGTTGTATTTCGAAGACAGGCTTGAATATGCAAAAAAGCCAATAAGCAGAGTATAGTCTACATTTGTCTGATTCTCTACAGTAAAAAAGATAGTAATACATTTTGTAAAGTGGTTCCTTTCAACATAGCATTTTTACATAATTGT
Organism: Salvelinus fontinalis; assembly: GCF_029448725.1. Taxonomy (NCBI): domain Eukaryota; kingdom Metazoa; phylum Chordata; class Actinopteri; order Salmoniformes; family Salmonidae; genus Salvelinus; species Salvelinus fontinalis. Next base: position 13,118,180 of record NC_074684.1, read on the forward strand.
ATTACAGAAAAAGGTTGGGCAATATCCAGATATTCATACCGTTTCTGTACCATACCGGGGAATACGATATTATCGAATATTCACACCAGGGGAAACTTATCTGGAGGCCTGAGCTGGATATAATTTGATACATCTTAGATTTCAGTAATAAGCAGTGGCATAGCACGCACCCCCCGAGATAGGGTATTGAAATAGCCCGGTATAAAAGAGTATATCGCCTAAGCCTATTACATACCTTTTTTTAGCTTTTGGACAAGTAACAAAATCAGGGGCCTCCCGAGTGGTGCAGCGGTCTAAGGTTTCGGGAGAAGCATGGCTCTCGACCTTTGCCTCTCCCAAGTCCGTGCGGGAGTTGCAGCGATGGGGACAAGACTAACTACCAATTGGATATCACAAAGTTATTGTCAAGCCCTGCTATATATTTTTTTAATAAGATCATATTTCAGAACTCACAATCACCTAAATAAAAGCTACTGTTAGGTAGAATCTAAAATGTAAAAAATTAAGCATTCAGGAGTATTTGTCATGGCATGAGGCCCACATTTCTTTTTGATTTAATGTTAGAGTAACTCAAATTACATAAACCATGGCAAAATATGTAGAATTGCAGGAAATTGGCTTTGATTAGCCTACATAAAAAGATCTTTAATGAGGCCAAATCCTGTGAGAGGATATCAAGGAAGGAAATGTGTCCTCAAAAACAGTGTACCTCCAAAAACAAAATGGGAAATGAGGGCATAGCATACTGGCAGTGGCTACATGTCTTAACCTGTTGGGGATGGGGGCGCTGTTTAGACTATTTATGCTAATGTGGCCAATTTTTTAAACGGCTTCCCACAAAATCCTTGATCGTACAATATGCATATTATTATTATTATTGGATAGAAAACAGTCTATAGTTTCTATAGGAGTTGAAATTTTGTCTCTAAGTGGAACAGAGCCCATTCTACAGCAATTTCCCTGACATGGAGTCAGATTTGAGAAACGTTGGCCACTTTTCTGAAGTCATTTAAACGGGCACTGTCGTTGCTATGAGTATACGGACACTTCTTACGTCTTCCCCTGGATGCCTTTACGTGATGACGATTCCAACGGGCTCGATTGCTCGTTCACAGGCCCTACAAATGAAAAAAACCTTTAGCTAGCAAGTCTTTTCTTGCTGCGTAACGCGCGTGGAAGACACCGACCCTCTCCTGTTCCAAGCGTTAGTTTAGCCTGTTATATTTCTCCGGTCATCTTTTCACTCGTTATAGGAGTTACAAACATCACAAAGTAGTTAATTTAAAGCGTTTTATAGCAATTTATATCCGTTTAGTGCGATTTTGGGACATTTATTTTTGCAACGATGTGAAAAGTTGGGCACGCTTTTCAGTTCATCCCGAACGTAGTTGACATTTCCACATGGCAAGAGGACAGCTTTCCACCAAAAGACGATTTCTCCCAAGAAAGGATCCTTTGCCCAAGATACTGATGGAAGAACAGCTCAAGGTAGGACATTTTTATTATGATAAATCGTGTTTCTGTCGAAACATTTTAGTGGCTTAGGACGCCATGTTTTTTGACGTAGCTTCGCTTGGCGCAAACTGTATTGAAAAGTAAGGATAAATTAAAAAATGTAATAACGCAATTGTATTAAGAATTAAATTGTCTATCAATCCCTGTCCACCCTATATTTTTTAGTCACGTTTATGAGTATTTATGTATAAGAGTAGATCACTGTCTAAGTGGCGCAAGGACGTTTTCTTTACCAGCTTGTCTACATTTCACATTGTCTAACCATGATTTTGGTGGCTAAATATAAACATTTTCGATCAAACTGTATATGCATGTTGTAATGTGATGTTACAGGAGTGTCATCGGAAGAATTCTGAGAAGGTTAGTGAAAAAATTAATATCTTTTGGCGATGTTGACTTTTATCGCTCACTTTGGCTAGAATCAATGCTGGGCTGCTAATTGCTATGTGCTAAGCTAATATAACGATTTATTGTGTTTTCGCTGTAAGACACTTAGAAAATCTGAAATATTGTCTGTATTCACAGGATCTGTGTCTTTCGATTCGTGTATGCTGTGTATTTTTACGAAATGTTTGATGATTAGTAGTTAGGTAAACACGTTGCTCATTGTAATTATTCTAGTCCATTTGTGATGGTGGGTGCAATTGTAAACTATGCCATATACCTGAAATATGCACTTTTTTCTAACAAAACCTATCCCATACCATAAATATGTTATCAGACTGTCATCTAATGAGTTTTTTTGTTGGTTAGGGGCTATAAATATCTTAGTTTAGCCGAATTGGTGATGGCTACTGGTGTTGGTGGACAAATAAAAGATGGTGGATTATGCTAATGTGTTTTTAGGTAATAGATGTACATCTTTACATATTGTGTCTTCCCTGTAAAACATTTTAAAAATCGGAAATGTTGACTGGATTCATAAGATCTGTGTCTTTCATTAGCTGTATTGGACTTTAATGTGTGAAAGTTAAATATTTTAAAAAAATATTTTTTTTGAATTTCGCGGCACTGGTTTTTCAGTGGGGGGGGGGGGGGTGTGCCGCTAGCGCCACGCTGATCCTAGACAGGTTAAAACAAGTGAGCAACTCCAACTGTACAGGATGTAAAACAATGACCAACTACAAGTTATGATTTTCTCATGTCAATGTTGCCTTTTGTATGTCCTTTTCGCTACAATCAGATGTTAATAAAATTCATTTTCACAAGAAGCCATTCCTAAACAGCACAATCAGAAGTCTTAAAAGACTGAAACCACTATCAGTCTAGTACAACACCAGTGGAGTGGGAAACAAATTAACCTGGCAGATTCAGTTAAGTGATGTGCCAACGGGAGGGGAAGGATGTACATGGCAGGCCACCTGATGATCGCTGGGACCTCAAATGACAGATCAGCCTAAACTTAATAACAGTTACATTTCGAAGGTGACCGTTTCTGTTCAGGCCTAGCCCATTTATTTGGCGCATGATGATTGATGGCCCTTTTGGCATTAAAAATGTAGTGCCACGTTTCCTATTACCACTTGTATATGATTTTTCGGAAACATTTGTCCATGTTGGTTTAAACGTTGACATTGAGTAGAGGCCTACACATGCAGTAGAGGACAACTGAAGTGAGATAGGGAATTTGACACTTTAATGAGAACAAACTGTCTAGCAAGTGTCTCTGTATTGCTAGATAAATTGAAGGTTTTCCATTACTATGGGTTGTAATACGACCTCCTTCCAACTGGCAATATGTTCGCCAAGGACACTCTATAAAAACATTTTTTAAATCACATTAATGAGCCCACCAGTCCGACATCTTTTCACATTATACGGCAGGCGTAATAACAGAAATGCCTCCAACATCTATCAGAATGTATGAGACTTTAAAAGCATCTAAAATCAGATCATGGTGTTTAATATAGAGGGGAGGGAGGACACTTCATGTTTATTTTTGTCCTAAGACACTAAAAAGGGTGCAGGTTTTAAATATGTCGGGTGAACGTATTAGATCGCTGCAGCAATCTGGATGACTATGAAGCCCATGACGTGATGCATTCCAATTTGCTCAAGCGCATAGAAGTCCATCAAGATCAGAATGCATGACTATAAAGCAGAGTTTAATGATGTTCTGAAAGAAATATGTCGAAGAGATACATTTCCAAGAACAAAATGTTTACTTTGGGCACTTTTTGTAACCTAATCTACAAACAACTTTTGCTGATATTGAAGCCTACCTGATATATGCTCACACACACTATAATTTAGTTTTCTTAGGCAAATCAAAGCAAAAAGTTTGGTTTCCAGTAATAAAAAATGGAGGGGTTGCATGACCACTATCAGGAAGCCCCTTCCCCATAGCTAAACAACCTTACATGCTACTTTACGCACAATGTTTTTTGCATAGCTGATACTCCCTCCGCTGATGCTTCCCACTCTCTTCCTGTTTTCATTCACCCCAGGGCGATGATCAGACATATTTGTCTTTGTCCATGTTGTACAAACTTCTGTCGATTGTAACTAACCACACAAATCGAATTTACCGCCCACACACATTGTGGCTTATGAGCGGCAGACTGATCACTTGAATTGACGGGCATGTTGTCAAACTCCAGTTACGGAACAGTATCTGGCAAATTTCAATAATGCGCCATCCATCAAATCATGCGGTGTTGCCTAATTACTGAGAAGCGACATACCGGTTCGGTTGTATGTTATTTATGATCAAATGTAGATTGTTTTTACCCCAATGCAATGTGTAGACAGGGCTAGTGATGCTCTGCCATTTCTCAGAATGGTGTTATATAACTAATAGCACAGTATAATGTTACTGTTAGACTAAAGATAACAGGAAATGTCTTGTGAGATTTTAGGATGTTTGTGCTCATGTGCTGAATGGTCAAATGATTTTGCTCATGCGGACAAAACTCAACAGCAAGCACCACTATGTGCTTAGATTGAAACAAAATACAGGTAGGCTTATTCACACAATCGACTAACATTTTTTCACAAAACAAAACAGTACACATGAAGGGAGGGTGAGCAGCAGCTACGTAAAAACATTTTCGTTTTGTAAAGTAACATGCACAGAACGTTATAAGGTTGTTAAGCTATGAGGAAGAAGCATCCTGTGGGGCAGGAAATAGTGGTTTGATCTGGACCCCCAGCCTCTGACAATACATTTTTTAACCCAAATTAAATATCCTTGACAAACATGGCTTGAAAATGCATTCCGAGTTGGTTGAGAGCCCACAAGCAATTTATACTGATACGAGTATTGTTCCCCCAAGGGGGGAATAAACGTATGGCGATAGCAGGTAGGACCAATGACGATTCCAGATTCACCAGATTACAAACTATACTTACTTAACCCTGCGTCAGACCTTTAAATGCATCTTTACCCATAGCCTAGCCCATGTTCACCATAGCCATAAAACTAGTGGCACACTAGTTTGTGGACTTCCTTTATATATTTGTAGAACAGCTCTATTCACATAAATGCATGCTCCACTGTCGCACACAAACAAGGATAGACATAGCCCACTCTCTACCATGTTAAACCCTCATGCTTAAAAATGGACAAATGTGCTGTGACACAAGATAACGGTTAATACGCCAATCACCGTGATTAACCATGGTGTTACAAAAGCAATTTTAATGCTAAAACAATGCTTCCTGGGCAGCACAGCCACAAATGAACAAGGCGACTTCTGGGAATACTCTGTAGTCAAAAAGCTGAATCAGGGAAACGGGGCCAGTGGAGAGAGATTGTGCACTTGAGGCCAGAAGGGAAGGTCGAGATGGGGATGAATGCATGCGGTAGCTGTCAGCCACTTATGACACTGGTTAAATTACCTTTTTATTAGCATCCGATGACTTTCTATGTTTTCAGAAAAAAATACTGACTCATTTGAGAGGAATGGGTGCTGGCTGGGGTGCCCTTCTCTTGCAGAGCTGTGACGAATCGATATCAAAAAGCATTTGTATTCTACGGCTCGCTCTAGAACACAAAATGAAAGAGACAGTACCAGTCAAAAGTTGACATCTAGATGTGATTCAAGAGGTAGGATTCATATAGGCCTAATAGAAGCCTAAACTACACTACCAGTCAAAAGTTTTAGAACACCTACTCATTCAAGGATATTTCTCCATTTCTACATTGTAAAATAATAGTGAAGACATCAAAACTATGAAATAACACATTTGGAAACATGTAGTAACCAACAAAGAGTTAAATCTAAATATATTGTATATTTGAGATTCTTCAAAGTAGCCACCCTTTGCCTTGACTGCTTTACACACTTTTGGCATTCTCTCAACTAGCTTCATGAGGTTGAAGTCTGGAGTTGTGTTGGGTCATTGTCCTGTTGAAAAACAAATGAGAGTCCCACTAAGCGCAAACAAGATGAGATGGCGTATCACTGCAGAATGCTGTGGTAGCCATGCTGGTTAAGTGTGCCCTAAACTCTAAATAAATCACAGACAGTGTCACAAGCAAAGCACCCCCACACCATAACACCTCCTCCTCCATGCTTCACGGCGGGAACCACACCTACTCTGCGTCTCACAAAGACACGACAGTTGGAACCAAAAATCTCACATGTGGACTCATCAGACCAAAGGACAGATTTCCACTGGTCTAAATGCCCATTGCTCATGTTTCTTGGCCCAAGCAAGTCTCTTCTTATTGGTGTCCTTTAGTAGTGGTTTCTTTGCAGCAATTCAACCATGAAGGCCTGATTCACGCAGTCTCCTCTGAACAAGGGTATTGTGTGTAGATAAAACAATTTAATCAATTTTAGAATAAGACTAACCTAACAAAATGTGGAAAAATCAAGGGGTCTGAATACTTTCCGAAGTCACTCTATATTTTCCATGAGCAAAAATATAATATTTTCAGCTGTTTGAAGCTGGAGTACAAAAATGTAATTAAAAGATTCAAAAACAAAACTCAAAACAGGAAGCATAGAAATAGTGCACATAGAACAGATATACAGCTTCTTAGACTTGTTTTTAATGTGAATGACATATATAACTTCGACATGAATTTGGTCGGGTCACCGAAAAAGTTGGATATTGCAGGTTTAAATGGCGAAGCTAAAACAGCCAAATACTCCATCTAAACGTGAAACGATTCCCAATTGCAGTACGGTTCTAGAAACATAAATTCCTTTACCTTCATATCACATCAAAATAATTTCACAAATGCAAAATACACACTTATTGTAGAATGATTTAGCACAGTTGCAGCTGACAGTATTTTTCAGTGACAAACATTTGTGACATCGGTCTCCGTTTACATACAGGTGTTCAGAGACGCAGACAGCTAATTAGCACAGGTAAATACATTTTGAATATGTTAAAAAATATATATACATATATATATATATATATTATTAGCTAGCTACAGCAGGCCACTGTAGGCTAATGAGCTGCTTGTTAGCTAGCCAACTTTGCATACTATAGCTAAGTGAAATATCAGATAATTAATTTAATATTAGCTTGTTAATTTGATGTAGGCCTATTTGTCATTCTAAGTTAAAAACTAATGTTCCAAATGCATCTGTAGAAAAAAGCAATGGAAAGGGTGAAAGTATTTTCTGCTCCAGCTGTCAGAAAAGGGAGTAGGTGTACTTTTTAGGGCAGGTTGTGGGAGGACATTATGAAAATATTCTCTTAAAGAGGAAAACTATGAAGGCAAACAGAGAAGTCAGGGCAGTCTAATTGTAATAAAATAAAGCCTGTTTCTTTGTGCGGTCTGTGCTCAGATATGGAGAGCTGCGAAAGCCTGTCTGCAGATGAAGAGGTTGTAGAGAATGTCCCAAGAAACTGCTGGCACATCCTTGTATGCCATGGGTTGTATGTGTACTAATGTTAGCAAATGTTGTATACAACAATACAGTTACAAGTCACACAACGTAGGCTACAAACTTATAACTGTAGCTGGACAATCCTTCTCCTGGAGGTATGCTGGGTAGGGCTGACCCCATTTAGTCAACTGGTCGATTGTTTGGTCACAAAGCTGTTGGTCGACAGAATTCTTTACTCGAGCAGTTTAATACAAAAATTAATTGTATATGTAATTATGGCACATCAAGATTGACACCCGTCTCAGTGAACTAATCCAGTGCGGAGGCGGCGGGGATGGCATACCAGTATCACCAGTAGTACATTTACCTTAATTCCCATCATTTCTAATCTACAATGTTTGTTTGGTTAACGTAATTTCTGTTAATGCATTCAACAAATTATTATTACAAGGCCGCGGGGCGAGACGGAGTACTAGGAAGTGTACTCAGAGCATGCATGCACTCACCAACTGGCAAGTGTCTTCACTGACATTTTCATCCTCTCCCTGGTCAAGTCTGTAATACCTATATGTTTCAAGCAGACAACCATAGTCCCTGAGCTCAAGAAAGCGAAGGTAACCTGACTAAATGACTACCGTCCCATAGCACTCACGTCGTTAGCCATGAAGTGCTTTGAAAGGCTGGTCATGGCTCACATCAACACCATCATCCAGGAAACCCTAGACCCACTCCAAGTCGCATACCGCCCCAACAGATCCACAGATGATGCAAACGCAATCCACAATGCCCTTTACCACCGGGACAAAAGGAACATCGATGTGAGAATGCTATTTATTGACTACAGCTTAGCGTTTGTCCATCATCACTAATCACACCCTCTGCAACTGGATCCTGGACTTCCTGACGGGCCGCCGTCAAGAAGGCAATACATCTTCCACGCTGATCCTCAACATGGGAGCCTCTCAGTGGTGCATGCTTAGCCCCCTCCTGTACTCCCTTTTCCCCAAGCCTGCATGGCCAAGCACGACTCCTACACGATCATTAAGTTTGCTGACGACACAACAGCGGTAGGCCTGATCACCGACAACGATGAGACGGCCTATAGGGAGGTCAGAGACCTGGCAGTGTGGTGCCAGGACAACAACCTCTCAATGTGAGCAAGACAAAGGAGCTGATCATGGACTACAGGAAAAGGAGGGCCGAACACGTCCCCATTAACATCGACGGCGATGAGATTCAAGTTCCTTGGTGCCCACATCACCAACGAACTATCATGGTCTAAATTAGAGGTCGACCGATTAAATCGGAATGGCTGAATAATTAGGGCCGATTTCAAGTTTTTATAACAATCGGCAATCTGCATTATTGGACACCGATTATGGCCGATTATATTGCAATCCACGAGAAGACTGCGTGGCTGGCTGACCACCTGTTACGCGAGTGCAGGCAGCAAGGAGCCATGGTAAGTTGCTAGCTAGCATTAAACGTATCTTATAAAAACAATCAATCTTAACATAATCACTAGTTAAATACACATGGTTGATGATATTACTAGTTTAACTAGCTTGTCCTGTGTTGCATATAATCAATGTGGTGCCTGAAATTGTGTCACTTCTTTTGCGTTCAGTGTAAGCAGAGTCAGGGTATATATGCAGCAGTTTGGGTCGCCTGGCTCGTTGCGAACTGTGTGAAGACCCGTTCTTACTAACAAAGTCCGTAATTAGTTTGCCGGAATTATACATAATTATAACATACCATTCAAGGTTGTGCAATGTAACAGCAATATTTAAACTTAGGGTGGCCACCTGTTCGATGAAATACGGAACGGTTCCGTATTTCAGAGAAAGAATAAACGTTTTGTTTTCGAAATTAGAGTTTCCGTATTTTACCATATTAATGACCTAAAGCTCGTATTTCTGTGTGTTTATTATAATTAAGTCTATGATTTGATATAGCTGTGGTAGGCAGCAGCAGGCTTGTAAGCATTCATTCAAATAGCACTTTCCTGCGTTTGCCAGCAGCTCTTGCAATGCTTGAAGCATAGTGCTGTTTATGACTTCAAGCCTGTCAACTCATGAGATTATGCTGGCAATGCCTGTAAGAACATCCAATAGTCAAAGGTGTATGAAATACAAATGGTATAGAGAGGAATAGTCCGATAACTACAACCTAAAACTTCTTAACTGGGAATATTGAAGACTCATGTTAAAAGGAACCACCAGCTTTCATATATTCTCATGTTCTGAGCAAGGAACTTAAACGTTAGATTTTTTACATGGCACATAATGCATTTTTACTTTCTTCTCCAACACTGTGTTTTTTAATTATTTCAACCAAATTGAACATGTTTCATTATTTATTTGAGACAAATTATTTTATTTATGTATTATATTAAGTTAAAATAAAAGTGCTCATTCAGTATTGTTGTAATTGTCATTATAGAAATATATATACAGTCGGAAGTTTACATATACTTAGGTTGGAGTCGTTAAAACTTGTTTTTCAACCACGCCACAAATATCTTGTTAACTCCTCTAGGGTAGGTGAGACGCTAACGTCCCACCAGGCCAACATCCGGTGAAACTGCAAAGAGCTAACATTTTAAATACACCATTCGTTGTATTAAACATTGTTGTAAATACATGTATCTTACATCATTTAAAAGATGAACGTCTTATTAATCCAGCCGCTGTGTCAGATTTCAAAAAGGTTTACTGCAAAAGCAAACATGCGATTTTCTGAGGACGGCGCCCCACACACAAGTATTACTAGCATTTTCCAACCAAGCATTAGCGTCACAAAGTCAAAAATAACAATAAAATAAAATCGCTTACCATTGAAGATCTTCCTCTGGTGGCAATGCCAAGTGTCCTAACTACACAGTGAATGTTCGTTTTGTTTGATAAAATCAATTTTTATAGCCTAACACGAAACATTTGTAAACCGGTTGCGTCGTGATTTCCGTCTCATTCAACTTTGGATGAAGCGTTTGTGGTAATTACACACACTAAACAAACGTTTATCCAGTCATGGTTTCATTGCAATCCTCTGGTTGTTACTAACACAACCATACATGATGGCTCTTTTCCCAGGACGTAATTGACCGAAACAAACCGATTTGAAGACACCAATCAATGACCTCATTGCGCACCAATGGTAGGACCGGTCTATCGTTGATTGACTGTATTTTGGCCCAATGACCACTGATCATCTTGAAATCTAGCTTGGAAGATAGCCAATGAGCTGAGGTAAACGGCAATATGTAATGGTTATATGTTTGAAGACCAGCCTTTGTCGTAAACTCTGGCGTAATAGAGGTTCATTCGCCATTGCAAATCCTACTTGACGGAGCCACGAGTGTTACGCATAGCAGTACATATTCAATAGCATTTCCAACAAGTTTATATATTTAAATTATGGCGAATAAATCAGGAAAAGCTAAAACAAAGTCTAGGTATACAGATTTAACCCAAATTATAGAGGAAATTGATAGAGACAGCCCCCCATCTCACTGCTAGCCTTCAGGGAGCTGCTCATCCAGGAGCTTGCTAGCTACAGCAAGTCCACTGCAGCACCTTCTGCTCCGTCAACCAGTGGTGTTCACCTGCCCAGATTCATCTCTGCAGGCATGAATGTGCCTCAGGGCAAAAAGGGCACAGTGGGGAGGCGACGTTGTGCCCTTTGACACAGGAAATGCCCCATCACCTGCACCACCTGTTCAGTAAGCCTCTGCTTTACAGCAGAAAGAGACTGCTATGGGCCATGGCACCAGGACTGAGGGCTGAGGGTCTTCACAATATTTATCTATTTATTTATAAAATATACAATATTGTAAATAGAAAATGTGTAAATAGTTACCCTTGTTATTTGTTTGTTTATTATTTTATATATTTTTTTTCATATATATATTTATTTTTTGGGGGTGTGTTAGAATAGCATTTATGTATTTTGTATATAGTTATTTCCTTCAAAATGTATCACTACCAATTCGGCCAATTGGGTACATTTGGGTCCATTTGTGTGGGACACCTGGGTGACTTCATGCTCAATGTCATGTAGCTCGCTCATTTTTGAAGTTATGTCTAAAACTTTGCTCAGCTATTGTTGCCATCTTATGTTCTTCATTCAAATCATCCACAGCATCCTATCTGTATGTTTGGCTGTTCTTGGTCATTTGAAAGATGATGCAGCAACAATAAAAAACAGATAAAGTATGTTTATTTCCTTGTATTTTCTTCTACCAGATCTATTGTGTTATATTCTCCTACATTCAATTCACATTTCCACAAAATTCAGAGTGTTTCCTTTCAAATGATACCAAGAATATGCATATCCTTGGTTCTGGGCCTGAGCTACAGGCAGTTAGATTAGGGTATGTATTTAGGCGGAAATTGAGAAGAAGGGGGGGTACCCCAAAGAAGTTAAAAAACTGTAGTTTTGGCAAGTCGCTTAGGACATCTACTTTGTGCATGACAAGTAATTTTTCCAACAATTGTTTACAGATGGATTATTTCACTGTATCACAATTCCAGTGGGTCAGAAGTTTACATACGCTAAGTTGACTGTGCCTTCAAACAGTTTGGAACATTTTAGAAAATTATGTCATGGCTTTAGAAGCTTCTGATAGGCTAATTGGCATAATTTCAGACAATTGGAGGTGTACCAGTGGATGAATTTCAAGGCCTACCTTCAAACTCAGTGTCTCTTTGCTTGACATCATGGGAAAATCAAAAGAAATCAGCTAAGACCTCAGAAAATAATTGTAGACATCCACAAGTCTGGTTCATCCTTGGGAGCAATTTCCAAACGCCTGAAGCTGCCACGTTCATCTGTACAAACAATAGTACGCAAGTATAAACACCATTATCCCATGCTTTTGTTACTTCTAGGTTAGACTACTGCAATGCACTACTTTCCGGCTATCCGGATAAAGCACTAAATAAACTTCAGTTAGTGCTAAATACATCTGCTAGAATCCTGACTAGAACCAAAACATTTGATCATATTACTCCAGTGCTAGCCTCCCTACACTGGCTTACTGTTAAGGCCGGGGCTGATTTCAAGGTTTTACTGCTAACCTACAACGCATTACATGGGCTTGCTCCTACCTATCTTTCCGATTTGGTCCTGCCGTACATACCTACACAAGACGCAGGCCTCCTAATTGTCCCTAGAATTTCTAAGCAAACAGCTGGAGGCAGGGCCTTCTCCTATAGAGCTCCATTTTTATGGAATGGTCTGCCTACCCATGTGAGAGATGCAGACTCGGTCTCAACCTTTAAGTCTTTACTGAAGACTCATCTCTTCAGTAGGTCATATGATTGAGTATAGTCTGGCCCAGGAGTGTGAAGGTGAACGGAAAGGCTCTGGAGCAACGAACCGCCCTTGCTGTCTCTGCCTGGCCGGTTCCCCTCTCTCCACTGGGATTTTCTGCCTCTAACCCTATTACAGGGGCTGAGTCACTGGCTTACTGGTGCTCTTCCATGCCGTCCCTAGGAGGGGTGCGTCACTTGAGTGGGTTGAGTCACTGACGTGATCTTCCTGTCTGGGTTGGTGCCCCCCCTTGGGTTGTGCCGTGGCGGAGATCTTTGTGGGCTATACTCTGCCTTGTCTCAGGGTGGTAAATTGGTGGTTGAAGATATCCCTCTAGTGGTGTGGGGGCTGTGCTTTGGCAAAGTGGGTGGGGTTATATCCTGCATGTTTGGTCCTGTCCGGGGGTATCATCGGATGGGGCCACAGTGTCTCCTGACCCCTCCCGTCTCAGCCTCCAGTATTTATGCTGCAGTAGACAACTACTGTGATTATTATTATTTGACCATGCTGGTCATTTATGAACATTTGAACATCTTGGCCATGTTCTGTTATAATCTCCACCCGGCACAGCCAGAAGAGGACTGGCCACCCCTCATAGCCTGGTTCCTCTGTAGGTTTCTTCCTAGGTTCTGGCCTTTCTAGGGAGTTTTTCCTAGCCACTGTGCTTCTACACCTGCATTGAATGCTGTTTGGGGTTTTAGGCTGGGTTTCTGTACAGCAGTTTGTGACATCAGCTGATGTAAGAAGGGCTTTATACATAAATTTGATTAATTGATTTGTGTGTCTTAATTATTTAAATAACAGCCTGCTTAATTAAAGCATCAGATGAGCTCAGTAGCCTACATATAGTTGATTTTATTAAAATACACAGTGTGTTTATCTATAAAATTAAACATTTGAAAATTTAGACCATTCGATTGGTCGAAAGAACAGACGACTCCTGGTCGACTAAGATTTATTTTTTGTCGGGGACAGCCCTAATGCTGTGTGAGCAGGCTTCTGTTCCAGCCCAGCACTAACACACCTATTTCAACTTATCAAACTTAATGAGTTGATAATAATGTGTATTATTGCTGGGCTGGAATAGAAGTCTCCTCACTCAGTAGATCTGGGAGTGGAGCAAGGTTGGCCACCTCTGGGATGGACTTGTTTGTTCACCCAAAATTATGCTTTAATAATAATAGCCTACTTACTAAGATGTCTAACATCTATAAATATCTTAAATTATTTGGACATTTTGAAATTATATTTTAATTATTCAAGATGAACTAGTGTCAATGTTCATTAATCACAAATCCCAATTCAGCAATAAAAAGGTATGAAGGAGATGTCTCTAATTTGTCTGCGTTTCTGTGTTGCTTTCTCAAATGAGAAAGTTGAGAGCTCCCCAATCGGTTTTCTTTGATTGTCGCTCTCTCAGGATATCAGCCATGTGAAACCATTTTGCAGCTTATCATAATGGCATGCGTCACCAATGCAGCCACAAGCCTACAGTATGATGGCATTACTGGCCTAATGGGCATGTGCAATCTATCTGCCCCTTGTCATTGTACATCTGAAGCCGAGAATAGCTCAATGCACACATCATTTGCATATTGATGAGCTAGCTATACGTTCTCAATTTAAAATCATACCAGTGGATAATGTATATGAGGCTAACCCTAAGCCAGATGTTCTACATGATATTTCTGACATGAAATTCTTTAGTGCAAATCCAACCTTGTATTCTAGGTACTGTACATGAAAATAACGAGCTGGCAATTTGTAGGCTAATTCAAAATATCAAAAAGGAAAATAATGTAGCATGGGGAGCATTGTAATTCTACCTTGTTTATTTGCTGGAAATGGTTTTAGAATATAGAGACAAAATTAGAAGGTCAACGGCATGGAGGAGGATTGCAGAGATGTTGGTGTTGATGGCTAAAGAGATTTGCACAGCCACAACTCCCTTTACCCAAAGTACCCATTCATGTGCATGTAGGCCCATGTATTTTTACAGAGTGAGCTATAATCATCAATGTCATGTCAAGTATAATGAAAGAGCCATAAGCCTTATTATAAACTGAGTTGTTCAAGCCCTGAATGCTGATTGGCTGACAGCCGTGGTATATCAGCCCACACCCCCTCAGGCCTGATTGCTTAAATATATGAAAATCCTAATGTTAAAATACCATAATCCAATTGGTAGCATATTACATGATAAATTCATGTTTAGTGTATCATTAACAACGTTATAATGCATGCAACTGGGATTTCTATTCTTGGGTGGGCAAATTTCACAATATAATTTACTCAGCACATTTACAAATGGTTGCTTTGATCACAGTTTTAAGGCTTAGGTTGCTTGGTGTTTATAACTAGCTAGCAGCACATGCAAACATTGTTGTGCAAATCTATCTTCACGCACCGTCAACTCCAACAATCTCTGGAATCCTTCTCCATGGCCTTATGATTTTGTCTCTGTATTCTAGCGAAGCAAAATTATATAGAATTGGAAAACCAGACACAGCGATGATTGGATTTCCTCCATATTTTTTGGTTGTGCTTGCCCGTAACTAATGACAGGCTGAACTGTTTCATATACAGAAGATTTAAGCAAACATCTGCTCCTTAGCTGATTGGTTAATGCAGTAGCCACGTGCTCTTTGGACTATGACTGCCCTTGGCCATAAATTCTCAGCCCTTAAATGACGTTTTACATAGCTACCTTGACCCTAAATGTCCCTTGACCAAGCAAGGAAGAGTGATGGTCGGAGAGGCAAAGTCCTTGGTTGAAAGCTTGAAGTTGAGCTTAGAAACAACCAACCTAAAGCTATTAATGCAACGTTAGTGAATTGGACCTCCCACTTAAAATGGCAATCAAACTGCATCCAGTTTCGACGGGGATTCCCCAAAGGGAAAGGGGCTATTGCGAGGGCTGAGGGGTGAACATAACATGTTTGGACTGCAACCTTTAGCTCTGCCTGCAGGGTTCGCGACGCTCAGTTCCCAAAACCCCCTGGGCATGGGGGCGGAACTTCGACTGGGGAATTCGGAAGTGGTGGAAACCCTACATTAATATTCAGACCAAGCATCGCGGCTCTTAACAAAACTCCCCCTTACAGAAGACGCCTTTGTCCAATGACTTGTGTAATGGAACTGAGCGTCATGATCAAAGGCTACCCCCAAATGATCACTCAAATATCTTCTGTAATTGGCATGCAAGTAGCCTACTTCGTCGCAAACTCTCGCTTTTGTAACAAATGTTTGATTCTACTATATCGTATGGGGTTTAAGGGCAGATAGTAACGAGAAGAGGGAGGCAGAAAAGTCGATACAAAAATGCATAACCCATGGTCTGATGTTGGTCACGTGATACCTAACCTCGCTAACTAACTTAGCTACCAAAACATGACGAAACCCTCAACTTAACTAACGTTATAGTTTCACAACAAATGAAAGCACAGGTTGGCCAATAAACTAGAATAAAAAAGTACATCGTTAACCTGGTTAGCTTGGTGACGTTGTCTGGGTAGCTGACTGTAGCAACGTAACATGATCTCTATGGTAGCTAGCAACCAACTTCAATCTCACTTCTGGCTTGAAAGTCGCTTTAACCAAATATTTTATAATTATAACACAGATAGCTAGCTAACGCGTTACATCCTCAAATAGCTAACGTTAACGCTTAATTGTCCTTTGCAACTTTACAGTACTCCATTAGTCTTGCATTGTCCACTTCAAAGTGATCGTTAGCCAAGGTAACGATAGTTGGTCTGTGGGGCAAACTATCTGAGTCGGTTAACGTTAGCTTACGTTATAAGTTAGGTAGCTACTGTAGTTAGGCTACCTAGCTAGCGTTGTTGATCATTTTTCCAACTAACGTTCGTTAGCTGGTTTTCACGTTACCTGTAAGGGTAACTAACGTTAGTTAGTGAGTCACTTGTTAACGTCAAATCATAGCTAGCTAACGATAGAAACGTTATATAGCTAGCTAACGTTTGTTAGCTGCGCGACCAAGAACGTCGGGACGGTTAAGTTAGCTAGCTTCGTGCTAACGCTAACTACCCGTGGTTTGTATGTGTCGATGTTGCAATTGTTAACGATGGGACATGAAGCAACGTTAGTTATCTAGCTGATGCAAATACAATTGAATATAGCTAGCTATTTAGACATAGCTATGAAGTCCACATAAGTGTAAGCAAGCCTACCTCATAGGGTCAAGTATGATTTTGCAGCTCTCTTCCTCGTACGGTATGATTTGACTTCGTAGACTATTCGTTTGGGTTGCTACTTTGGCTAACAGTCCCCACGGTGGTGTGCAAGTTTAGCTAGCTAAAGCAACACAACCCAAAAACATAAATGTAGTCCTCACGCACTCGAGTATCAACTGTGGAGCGTTGGTTTCTGGTATTCCGTTTTCCACTGTTTAAAATGGGTAAACTAGACTTCTCTTTTTGCTAACAGTGGGCTACTCCGCTTTGGAGTGTCCGGTTCCACGTTATACTGCAAAATCCATTGGCCAAAAGGTACACTGACCCTGGTTGATGTCAACTGCACGACACTTTGCTGATTGTTTGGTTTGTGGACGAGTAGCCGAGGCACAGTGGCAATGGTAGCTGTGGCCAAATAGAAAACTCCAGTGTTGCACATTCTGGTTAGGCAGGTGATGTTGGTCGCGTGCTCCCACTAGCTTCAAGATAACCTCATTGCACTTTATATCTTCATATGGCTTTGCGGCAGACTAGACTTTATGTTGCATATTGCTGCCTTTCACTGTTTGGAAAGTGCATTAGCACATTTGCTCACAAAAGAAATGGGGGGGAATGAAATTGCACCACCATCTAACCCTATATATACACCACTACCCCCAACACACCTTCCCACTACTTTGGCCCCAACATAACCTACTCCAGACCGTCAGCCTGGGAGGCTGGATCCCATTCTCCCCCAAAAAACTGTTCTTCTAAACTAAAATCTCTGATATGCAAAAACTTCTCTGCTGTGGTTCCAACGCAGGGCTAAGGGTCAGAAGGTTGAGGGTTCGCCGACCATCACAGACGAGCTCACTCTTCCTGCCTGTTTCATCAAATCAAATTTTATTTGTCACGTGCCGAATACAAGTGTAGACTTTACCGTGAAATGCTTCCTTACAAGCCCTTAACCAACAGTGCCGTTCAAGAAGAAGAAAATATTTACCAAGTAGACTCAATTAAAAAGTAATAATAAAAGTAACACAATAAGAACAATAACAAGGCTATATACAGGGGGCACCGGGTACCGAGTCAGTGTGCGGGGGTACAGGTTAGTTGAGGTAATCTGTACATGTAGGTGGGGGCGAAGTGACTATGCATAGGTAACAAACAAACAGCAAGTGTACAAAAGGGAGAGGGGGTCAATGTAAATTGTCCGGGTGGCGATTTTATGAATTGTTTAGCAGTCTTATGGCTTGGGGGTAGAAGCTGTTGAGGAGCCTTTTGGTCCTAGACTTGGCACTCTGGTACCGCTTTCCGTGCGGTAGCAGAGAAAACAGTCTATAACTTGGGTGACTGGCGTCTCTGACAATTTTATGGGCTTTCCTCTGACACCGCCTATTATATAGGTCCTGGATGGCAGGAAGCTTGGCCCCAGTGATGTATTGGGCATTTCGCACTACCCTCTGTAGCGCCTTACGGTCAGATGCCGAGCAGTTGCCAAACCAGGCGGTGATGGAACCGGTCAGAATGCTCTCGATGGTGCAGCTGTAGAACATTTTGAGGATCTGGGGACGCATGCCAAATCTTTTTAGTCTCCTGAGGGGGAAAAGGTTTTGTCGTGCCCTCCTCACAACTGTGTTGGTATGTTTGGACCATGATAGTTCGTTGGTGATGTGGACACCAAGAAACTTAAAACTCTCGACCCGCTCCACTACAGCCCTGTCGATGTTAATGGGGGCCTGTTCGGGCCACCTTTTCCTGTAGTCCACGATCAGCTCCTTTGTCTTGCTCACATTGAGGGAGAGGTTGTTGTCCTGGCACCACACTGCCAGTTGTCTGATCTCCTCCCTATAGGCAGTCTCATCGTTGTCGGTGATCCGGCCTACCACTGTTGTGTTGTCAGCAAACTTAATGATGGTGTTGGAGTCGTGTTTGGCCACGCAGTCGTGGGTGAACAGGGAATACAGGAGGGGACTAAGTACACACCCCTGAGGGGCCCCAGTGTTAAGGATCAGCGTGGCAGACGTGTTGTTGCATACTCTTACCACCTGGGGGTGGCCCGTCAGGAAGTCGAGGATCCAGTTGCAGAGGGAGGTGTTTAGTCCCAGAGTCCTTAGCTTAGTGATGAGCTTCGTGGGCGCTATGGTGTTGAACGCTGAGCTGTAGTCAATGAACAGCATTCTCACATAGGTGTTCCTTTTGTCCAGGTTGAGAAAGGGCAGTGTGGAGTGCGATTGAGATTACGTCATCTGTTGGGGCGGTATGCGAATTGAGAGTGGGTCTAGGGTGTCTGGGAGGATGCTGTTGATGTGAGCCATGACCAGCCTTTCAAAGCACTTCATGGCTACCGACGTGAGTGCCACGGGGCGGTAATCATTACACTATGATCAATTATCAGCTCGGGGGAAATCATAAAATCTACATTTATAATTATATATTTATAATTATATAAAACATGCAATGAATTTTCCACCAACAGGTTTCTGTGCCAATGATCTCCAGAGCCCTGTTCCTCCTCCACGCACTCTCCCTGTGGTGCGTGTCTCCAGCCCAGTACCTCCAGTTCCGGCACCACACACCAAGCTTACTGTGCGTATCCAGAGCCCTGTACACACTGTTCCTTCTCCCCGCATTCGCCCTGAGGTGCGTGCCCTCAGCCCGGTACCACCAGTGCCGGTACCACGCACCAGGCCTCTAGTGCGCCTCGAGAGTCCAATGTGCCCTGTTCCTGCTCCCCGCACTAGCCTTGAGGTGCGTGTCTCCAGTCCGGTACCACCAGTTCCGGAACCATGCACCAGGCCTACTGTGCGCCTCAGCAGGTCAGAGTCGGCCGTCTGTCCAACGCCGCCTGCACTGCCTGCCTGCCCAGCGCCATCTGAGCTGCCTCCCTGCCCAGCGCCATCTGAGCTGCCTCCCTGCCCAGCTCCGTCGGAGCTGCCTGCCTGCCCAGCTCCGTCGGAGCTGCCTGCCTGCCCAGCGCCATCTGAGCTGCCTGCCTGCCCAGCGCCATCTGAGCCGCCCGTCTGTCCCGAGCCATTAGAGCCGTCCGTCAGTCAGGAGCCGCCAGAGCCGTCCGTCAGTCAGGAGCTGCCAGAGCCGCCCGCCAGTCAGGAGCTGCCAGAGCTGCCTGCCAGTCATGAGCTGCCCTCCAGTCATGAGCTGCCTTCCAGTCATGAGCTGCCCTCCAGTCATGAGCTGCCCTCCAGTCATGAGCTGCCCTTCAGCCCGGAGCTGACCCTCAGTCCGGAGCTGACCCTCAGTCCGGAGCTGACCCTCAGTCCGGAGCTGCCATTAGTCCGGAGCTGCCCTTCAATCCGGAGCTGCCTCTCTGTCCGGAGCTGCCTCTCAGTCCGGAGCTGCCCCTCTGTCCTGAGCTACCTCTCTGTCCTGAGCTACCTCTCTGTCCTGAGATACCTCTCTGTCCTGAGCTACCTCGCTGTACTGAGCTACCTCTCTGTCCTGAGCTGTCTCCTCAATCTAGTGGGGACCTTGGTGAAGAGGGTCGCCACTCAAAGGACGCTAATGAGGGGGACAAAGACAATGGTGGAGTGGTGGCCTCGTCCTGCGCCGGAGCCGCCACCGCGGACAGATGCCCACCCAGACCCTCCCCTTGAGTTTTAGGGGGTGCGTTCGGAGTCCGCACCTCAGGAGGGGGGTACTGTCACGTTCTGACCATAGTTCTTGTGTGTTTTGCTTGTTTTAGTGTTGGTCAGGACGTGAGCTGGGTGGGCATTCTATGTTGTGTGTCTTGTTTGTCCGTTTCTATGTTTGGCCTAATATGGTTCTCAATCAGAGGCAGATGTTTTGTGTTGTCTCTGATTGGGAATCATATATAGGTGGCTTGTTTTGTGTTGGGGATTGTGGGTGGTTGTTTCCTGTCTCTGTGTTTTCTCTGCACCAGATAGGGCTGTAGCCACGTTTGTTATTTTTGTTATTTTGTATTTTGTAAGTGTTCACTGTTTAATCGTCATTATTAAATCATGTTGAACACGAGCTACGCTGCGTCTTGGTCCAATCCCTGCTACACCTCCTCTTCTAGTGAAGAGAGGGAAGGCTGCCGTTACAGGTGGCATTGTCATGCTGGAGGGTCATGTCAGGATGAGCCTGTAGGAAGGGTACCACATGAGGGAGGAGGATGTCTTCCCTGTAACGCACAGCGTTGAGATTGCCTGCAATGACAACAAGCTCAGTCCGATGATGCTGTTACACACCGCCCAAGACCATGACAGACCCTCCACCTCCAAATCGATCCTGCTCCAGAGTACAGGCCTCGGTTTAACGCTCATTCCTTCGACGATAAACGCGAATCTGACCATCACCCCTGGTGAGACAAAACCGCGACTCATCAGTGAAGAGCACTTTTTGCCAATCCTGTCTGGTCCAGCGACGGTGGGTTTGTGCCCATAGACGACATTGTTGCCAGTAATGTCTGGTGAGGACCTGCCTTACAACAGGCCTACAAGTCCTCAGTCCAGCCTCTTTCAGCCTATTGCGGACAGTCTGAGCACTGATGGAGGGATTATGCGTTCCTGGTGTAACTTGGGCAGTTGTTGTTGCCATCCTGTACCTGTCCCGCAGGTGTGATGTTCGGATGTACCGATCCTGTGCAGCTGTTGTTACACGTGGTCTGCCACTGTGAGGACGATCAGCTGTCCGTCCTGTCTCATTGTAGCGCTGTCTTAGGCGTCTCACAGTACAGACATTGCAATTCATTGCCCTGGCCACATCTGCAGTCCTCATGCCTCCTTGCAGCATGTCTAAGGTACATTCACGCAGATGAGCAGGGACCCTGGGCATCTTTCGTTTGTATTTTTCAGAGTCAGTAGAAAGGCCTCTTTAGTGTCCTAAGTTTTCATAACTGTGACCTTAATTGCCTACCGTTTGTAAGCTGTTAGTGTCTTAACGACCGTTCATTAATTGTTTATGGTTCATTGAACAAGCATGGGAAACCGTGTTTAAACCCTTTACAATGAAGATCTGTGAAGTTATTTGGATTTTTACGAATTATCTTTGAAAGACAGGGTCCAGAAAAAGAGACGTTTCTTTTTTTGCTGAGTTTATATGTATTTTTTCATGGTACACGAGACACCAGTCTGATTTGCGCCTGTCTCAGTGGACTAATATATTGCGGAGGCTGTAGGGATGGCACAGTCCTTCATTCTAAAATATGTGCTACTGAAATTGTATATGGTTATATTATGTACGAACAATGGTGCAAATATTGCAACAAAATTACTAGAACTTTCAATAAATTCCCTGGTTTTCCCTAAATCTCGGTTGGAGGTGTGCCAGAACCAGGATGGAATAAGCAGGAAATCCGGAATCCTCCTACCAGGATTTTTGGAAAACCAGGGAATTTATTGAAAGTTCCTGTAATTTTTAGTCCTGTTTTCTTAATACTGTCTTAATACCGTAACTTAGGCCTATAT
The DNA here is from genome assembly GCF_029448725.1 of Salvelinus fontinalis. Classification (NCBI taxonomy): domain Eukaryota; kingdom Metazoa; phylum Chordata; class Actinopteri; order Salmoniformes; family Salmonidae; genus Salvelinus; species Salvelinus fontinalis. The sequence goes on from NC_074684.1 coordinate 13,140,407, forward strand.
TTCAACTTAGCCTATAGGATACTGTGTCAATAAATCAATCATTAATTAATTCGTCATCACACAGCATACAGTACAAGTCATCCATGCTTTGAAATGCCATCAAGCATTTTTTTTTAATGAAATAACAAAGGGAGCCTTGAATAATTAGCCTAAACAATAAATAAACTGCCGGCAATTTAATTCACGAATGCATGCAACAGTTTTTAGTCTTTGTATTAATAAAGGCTTTGCAATATTCTTTCGTTAGAACAGATTCTCTGGTGCACTAATACTTTATTTCATGTCGTTTAAACTGTTCCAAATGGTCCAATTTGGAGGGATTGTAAGCTTCCACAACTAAGTCAAAAGTCTTACACATATCGGACTTTCCCTTTCCCTCCTGAGAAACCAGTAAACTAATTTTGAGTTTTTTTGTCATGTCCTCTGCATCCATTATGCTGTCACGTGCTATGGTGTTCAGAGTTTGTTATGACCAATTTATTGATGTGAATATGATATGCTATAGGTCAGGCCCTATTGTTCACGTGCATGCAATGCATACTGTACGTGTCACGTAAAGAGCAAGGGTTGAGGGAATAGGACATTTCTTTCCTAAGAAAAATATGCATTTCGGTAACAGAACTTTTTTTTTTTTAAGTACCGGTAAGAAAGTAGAAGTGTCTTTAATTATATTGCAGCTTCAGCACCACGGACAGCGCGATAAACACTGTTGGTCACTGAAGCAGGGAGGAGAGACAGAGCCTGTCCCAAATCAATTGTCATTGGGCTCCCTCTTGTGTTATTTGTATCAGTGGAGGCTCCTCAGAGGAGGAAGAGAAGGAGGACCAATTTCATAAAAATAGTGAAACATTCAAAAACGTATCCTTCATATATTCATATGTCACCAAATAATTGGTTAAAATACACTGTTTGCATTGAAGGTCTACCGTAACTTCGACAGCACTGTCTGGGCTAGCACCATGGTGTAGCCGGAGCACAGCTAGCTTCCTTCCTCCTCTGGCTTCATTGACTTCAATACAAAACCTTGGAGCCTCACCCCTTCCATAGACATACATGGTAATTATGACCACTTCCGGAGGACGTCCTCCAACCAATCAAAGCTTTTGCAGTATGAACTGACATGTTGTCCATCCAATCATAGATGTAGGATCAGAGAACAGTGTTTTGTATTGGGATTGTGCCACAGAGCATTATCAGGGTTATATATGTTGAGAAGCTTGGTGACATTGTTGGATGGAGATTAAGAGTGGTAGTTGAGCAAATTATTTTTTTCAAATAACAGGAGATGGAGGATGTCACGCCCTGACCATAGATTGCTTTGTATGTTTCTATTTTTTGTTTGGTCAGGGTGTGATGTGGGTGGGCATTCTATGTTTGTATGTCTATGTTTTGTATTTCTGTGTTTGACCTGGTATGGTTCCCAATCAGAGGCAGCTGTCAATTTTTGTCTCTGATTGAGAACCATACTTAGGTAGCTTGTTCCCACCTGTGTTTGTGGATAGTTGTTTTCTGTTTTGTGTGTATACCTTACAGGACCGTTTCGTTCGCGCTCTTTGTTATTTAGTGTTCTGAGTTAAATACATTTAACATGGACACTTACCACGCTGCGTTTTGGTTCGATCCTTCATACTCCTCATCAGAAGAAGAAAATCGTTACAGAGGAGGTATATTATAAATTGTTTCATTGTGTTTAGAACTTTATTTTTGTGTCCAGTTAGTGCAATTTATTTACATTTGCCTTGCTAACTTCAGTAGCTAGCTAGTTACCAGCACCAGTGTGCAGTTTTCTCCGCCAGAATGGCCAACGCTGCTGAAAATGTTGTGGATTTATTGTTGAAGAACCCCTTTCATTCTCTGGGGTACACGGTGTGAATTAAAAGTGAGGGTTGACCTCTGCCTGAGATCAGATTCTTGAAGAAGGATGAAAAGATGAGAGCGTTCAATACCAACTGGTATCAAATGTATAGCTGGTTAACAGGGAGCCTATCATCAAGCCGCCTGTAATTGCATGTTACGATGCTTTACATGCTGAACATCTTTTCTGGGATGTCAAAAACAATTCCGAATGATTTGATAGCTTCCATTGCATCATCCATTAAAAGTTAGATTAAAGAAAGAGGTTGACACAGCACATTTTTTCATGTGCTCAAGTAGGCTTTGCACTTTCCTCCGGACAGACACAAGCAAACACTCATTACATAAATACTGCAGCAGCCTAGGCTACACCTAAACATTAGAAATCTGACATGCTCTATGTAATTAAAACTATACTATTTTTCGTCTGATCAATTGTAGGCTACTAATAAGAGCAGCTGTATACAGCCTATGAGCCCTGTCCATCTGGTCAGGGTAAACTAATTGGCAACATTATGTATTTATAGTCCATTTGTGTGTCAAGAGAAAATGTGAATGTGATAATTTTGATTATATTCAAAATTTGTCTGGCTAGGCTGCCTATACGTTTCTAATCCAAAATTATTACCTGGAATTAATCAATCGACATAATAAAGATGGCAGATGTGAGTACATTTTTTTAGAAGGCCTACAGTTGCATAGGCCTGCATGATGCAAACATGCATAAAGCAACCTCAACCCTCTGAGTTCTATTGTCTATCAGTTATCTATGTATCTGGGTAGAGGAAATCCCCCTCCTAATCTAGTCTAAATATAATTTATATGAACAAATAAAGAATAGCTGCAGTTTGACAGGGTTTCATCCCCCCGAGAGCCAGGAGTTTTTTTTAGGAGATTTTTAAAACTTGATTAGGAAAAACTGGTCCCATCATAGCCGATATAAAACATTTTTTATAACTGATTAATCACTGTCATACCTTTTATAGGATCCAGAGTTTTCCTAGATAGGTTAACATATAAGGAAAAACTCCAGACCCCAAGGGGTAAAAATTGCCCCACCGCTCTGGGGCCTATGGTGCCACCAGTCTGCTTGCAGTTGTCAGTTATCGTCAGGTATGTGGATGATCAGGGCTTTATTCAGGAATGTTTCTTGGGCTACTTTGATGTGCAGTCTGTTTGACTTTATGAATTTTGAGATGTCTGAGTTTAACTTCATAGAGAAACTCGTTGTCCAAACCTACGATGGCGCAGCTGTAATGGAATGTATCTGCTATTTGTATTTACAGCTAAGTCCCCTCATGTTCCCTGATTAAGAGGTGATGACTACTCCACTCCACTACCATTGTCAACTTTCTCCTGACGTTAACTGAAGCCACAACGTCTCATGTGCCCGCTCATCCACTGGCACATTGAATGTTTCCCTTTCAAGCACTGTGAGTACCCCTATCAATTTTCTCTCATTACTGAATGTAGAGTCAATCACATTATTACACATCAAAGATTTTACTCCTTGCTTGGACTAACTAATTCTTAGCTCTTTTGTCTAACTGTGTAGTGTCTTGTGTTATTGTTTTTTGTCCTCCCAGTCAAATCCTGTCCTGCACTGGTCAAGCCTGAACACCTTAACTCATGCCACATACCCTCATTCAATCACTGCTGTGGTCCCTTTCCAACACTGTAAGTAGCCCTCTCATTCCCCTTCCCCATAATATTGTACTATAAATGTCTTTATTAAATGCTTTAGGTTAAAATAATTTGTCTTTGATTTTTGAAACACACTTTGTATACTCAGTGCATTCAGCGCCTATACTGTGGGTCTCCCATCCTCCTCATTTTTTCAAGTCACCAGCCTCCACTGGTGTGTGTGCAGTGTTCTAGACTGATTGGTGGTGCTTGTGCTACCTATCACTCAGAAGTTATGTAGCAAGCTCAGGTGACCCTAATGCCTGCCATGAACATTTCCCATGTTCAAAGTCATAGTGTCAAAGTCATAGTGCAAATAAAAATGTGTTCTTAACTGACTTGCTAAAGGTTAAATAAATACAAATATTTCAAAATATATAGTGTAAGAACACTTTTAAAGCCTTAAAGGATATGTCTTGGCCATTAGACCAAGAGGGCCAACAATGATTTTGAAGTTGCAGGAGGGGCTACCTTATCATGTGACCATGAGCAACTGTGACTGTCTCATGTCCGCTACACTTTCACATGTGCATTTTCAAATTTGTATGTACATTTTAACATGTTAAACAGGATAAATAAGGAGACACGTAGAGTTAATTTTACTGGGTTTCTCTTCCAATTTATATTTATTGTCAATTTCTGTCAATCTCAGAATATTGCAACGACCCTGGGAGGGTTCGAGGCCTCCTCCCTGCCTGTTTCATTACAATATTGACTGTTCAATTCAAAATCATCTCTTTGTAGAAAAGTATCTATTTACATCTGTTTACATTCATTCCATGTTTAGGCCTATGTATTAAATGTAATAAAAAACAATAGACAGTTAACATAACAGAAGCAAAAAATAGCTCTCTTGGACGAAATGGCAGCCAAGCTAGTGCCTAGCACTAAGCTAGCTAGCGGTTAGCAATTAGCATGTAACTATTAATATTAGATACAAATTTCCTTAAAAGTAACCAAAGGACATATCATTAGTGTGGTGAGGAGGTTAAAAAAACATTCTTCCATCTGAAAACCAAAGGTCCATTATGTTAAATTAACTGCAGTATAGGTATGTGGTCAGTTGTTATATTGAGACGTGTCAAATAAATGCATCTACTTACTTATAAGTGATATGCAAGCTCTATATGTTTTAATAGAGCCTGTAATCTTGATATTGTGGCATCTGGATCAGAATGATCCTATTATTAAAAATAGTAAGATTGATCTGATCGTGGATAGATAAAAGAGGATTACATATTCTGGCTAATTCTGTTCAAGATTAAAAAAAACTGGGCTGTCTTTTTGGCTAGACAAAATGTTGAAATTTAACTCGCTCAGTAGATGGCCACATAGAGACCTATCCAAAGCACTGAAAATCCAGATTCTGTGATCTTGATATTGTGGCATCTGGATCAGAATGATCATATCCGATTATTTTCTGGAAAGAAAACAGCTCAAAAACATCCAAAAAAGAGCATTACAGAATCTGTATCATTCTGATCCAAATTAAATGTTTAAAAAAACTGTCTCCATTATCTTCAGTATATAATAAACATACTCATTGACCAGACTAAGCATCAATATAACTGTTTGATAATCATTCCATACAACTGAAATATTTTATAGTTTACCACAGCAAATCTAATGGTCAATTTACCCTACACATTTTAAGGGAAAACTCATGTTGGTGTACTTACTTTTTAATTTCCAAATTATGTAATCCATTAACAATAACTTGTCTTAATACAGTATGGTAATTTCTTATCAAAAGGGGAAAAGTAAATATCCCTAAACTGTCCGCAAATAAAACGTGTAACGAACTCAAGCCAATCAGAATTGATATCTGTTTAATCTGTTTAATCTGTTTAATCTGTATAATCTGTTTTTTTATTCCAGTTATTTTAAATCACAATTTATATTCATTTGAATTATCTTGACATTTAAGATTAACTGTTTTGTGGGAAATATAACCATATTCTTACACTAAGTATTTTAGATACAAAACCGTTCATAAGTTTGGGGTCACTTAGAAATGTCCTTGTTTTTGAAAGAAAAGCAAAACATTTTGTCCATTAAAATAACATAAAATGGATCAGAAATACAGTATAGACATTGTTAATGTTGTAAATGACTATTGTACCTGGAAATTACTGATTTTTAAAGGAATATCTATGTAGGTGTACAGAGGCCCATTATCAGCAACCATCACTCCTGTGTTCCAATGGCACGTTGCGTTAGCTAATCCAAGTTTATAATTTTAAAAGGCTAATTGATCATTAGAAAACCCTTTTGCAATTACGTTAGCACAGCTGAAAAATGTTCTGATTAAAGAAACAATAAAACTGGCCTTGAGTATTTGGAGCATCAGCATTTGTGGGTTCGATTACAGGCTCAAAATGGCCAGAAACAAAGACCGTTCTTCTGAAACTCATCAGTCTATTCTTGTTCTGAGAATTGAAGCCTATTCCATGCGAGAAATTGCCAAGAAACTGAAGATCTCGTACAACGCTGTGTACTTCTCCCTTCACAGAACAGTGCAAACTGGCTCTAACCAGAATATAAAGAGGAGTGGGAGGCCCCGGTGCACAACTGAGCAATTGGAATACAGGAGTGATGGTTGCTGATAATGGGCCTCTGTAGGCCTATGTAGATATTCCATAAAAATCTGCCTTTTGCAGCTACAATAGTCATTAACAACATTAACAATGTCTATTAGTAATTCTGATCAACTTCATGTTATTTTAATGGACAAAAACAGCTTTTCTTTCAAAACAAGGACATTTCTAAGTGACCACAAACTTTTGAACGGTAGTGTACATTTCCAGCCTTGCAATTTTTTGTGTTTCTGATAGGTTGATATTTTATTGGGGGCGGGAGTATCAGACTTTCTTTGACGCATTAACAACATGCGATCAACTGATCTGCTGTCACGTGTGCTCCCTCTCCGGCCTCTAGGTCACCAGGCTGTTCGTTATGGCGCTGATCTACCTGTCACCATCGTTGTGCTCATCAGCGCATAAAGACACTCACCTGGACCTCCTTGATTACCTGCCCTATATTTGTCACTCCCTTTGGTTGCTACCCCAGGTGTCATTGTTTCTGTTTCAGTTTCCTGTATGCGTGTTTTGTATTATGGTTCACTTATTTATTAAATGGTTTACTTCCTGAACTTGCTTCCTGACTCCCAACGCACATTTTACATCTGCTGGTTTAATCTTTTGAGTTTTTAGTTGCAAGGAAGTTTGTCTTAAATTGCAGGTGCATGTAATCTCCCATTAGTATCTTTTTAAGAAATCCAGCACTAATCTACAGCTCCGCAGTTCTGCCCTTTGATTGCAATTGATCCACCGAGTTCAATATTAACTTAACACTCAACAGGACAGTGTTTGGTAGGGGGTTGTGCACCCTAAGCACTGGTCTGAGGCCAGTAATGTGTTTTAACAAACAGAAAACAAGCCAACTTTGGGTTTTTGAAAAGCGCATTACAAATAAAATGAATTAATAATTTACCACACAGACTACCATCGAGTTTGGCTGTTGAGCTATGTACTAATTAAATTGCGATTGTCTGCTTCCGTAAGGCTTTCCCTATTCCAAATGGTGTTGTATTTAGTGAATCACTTCATCCACCCACACTAGATTACAGTGACTGCGTTCCGTGTTACTTTAGTCCGCAACAGATGCTGTCACTGATGAAGCATGACTTCTCAGCCCCATCTTGACAGGTGACACAAAACACAGCTGGCTGTTTCCCCCTACACCCTTTATCCTCCTTTGATCTGCATGGAGAATCAGATCGTTACCAATCAGGCACAATTAAGACACCTACTGGGCAGACAAAGGGCCAGGTGCCGTGTTTTGTTGTATGCCAGGTTCTAGTTAGCACCCTTTATCTTCTTCCCTCTAAAATGATGTAAAATCACTGTAGGCCTACAATAGAATAGAGAGGCTATAGGGAACTTTTGCCTTTTGAGTCAAAAGGGGTCCCCTATAGAAAATATTGACCAGACCTCTATGAGCAAAAACATGTTTTCCTAATGTTTGCTGGATTTGTGTGGTTTCATGAGATGAAATTGTTTTAACATACACGGAGTGTACAAAACATTAGGAACACCTTCCTTGCATTGAATTGCACCACCAATATATTGCCCTCAGAACAGCCTCAATTCGCTGGGGCATGGTCTCTACAAGGTGTCGACAGGCATACTGGCCCATGTTGACTCCAATGCTTCCCTATCATTAGCGTGGTTAATATGTACACATGTAAATACACTCAATATGAGCCCTCGTTTAAAAAATAAAACAATGGGGCAAAACATTTATAGAACAGAAATTTTAAAATCATCCGAAATGCCATCTTGTTTTCATTGACTTGCATTCAAAAGTAAGCTAGATAACTAACTACTTAGCTTGGTTACACTCATGTAAATCGTAAAAATCTCACAAATGTTTCACTCGGTCAACACTATGAATCTATAAACCAGAAAACTCATCACAGTTTACTTAAATATGTTATCTCTGGAATTTGAAAATGTAACCATGCATAGAAACGGTAAAACAGGATAAAAAAATGAGACGGAGAGCTATCTTTTCTGTTCTTTTTACTGGGCTTCTTCCAACAGTCATGGACCAATGCATGAAGAGAGGCATGCCTGCAGCAGTAACACACTTAATGCCTCCTTGGTAGCACTAAGTATATTTCACCCCCACATGCGAACTTGCAATTCTACATGTATTTTCCTAAGATTTTTACATATGGAGTTGTCTTACATGTGAAACTGAAAATGTGATTTTCAGATGGGAAATTGCAATTCAACAAGTGGAAGTTAGATTTTCACATGTGAAACTGCAATTCACATGTGAGGTGAAAACATGTTATTCTCCTCATATGAAAAGGTGGTGTTAACATGTGAACTCTAAATGTGAAGATATGGTGAAAATTTCAGCTTAACTTGTGAAAGCAACTACAATCAGAGCAGAGCGGAGCCGGCGCGAGATTTGGCTTGGAAAATGTCCTACAATCCATGGATGGCACAATACTCCTAATTATCCCAACTGACAAATCGAAAAGAAAAAAAATATTCTCATTTTTAATAAAACTTTTTCGTCGACATGCTAAAATGCTTGGCTAGCATGCTGGATTCTTCTGGCTAGTGCACCTCTGTGACCAATAGCTACTTTATTTCTGAGACAAGTGCCATGTATTTCTATTTGACCTACTTCCATTTCTTCTTCCTCTTCACTCCGTTTATTTTCCATACTTCTCAAATAAATACTTTTGTTATAATTTAAAAAATGTTTTTAAAAAAAATCACTGACCCTGTCCATGTGTCATAGTTTGTCAAAACAAAAATGTATTTCTGCCTTACTCTGTACTTTAGATTGTGCATGGCTGAAACAGTCACACTGGCCCTCGAGGACAAGAGTTAGGCATACTCTGTCATTTGCAATCATTAATGGCCACCAGATTATCGCCAGCTGCTCTCTTGTTAAACCATCAATTTCTACAAAAATTCCCAGCACAGCTGATCTCAATTGCCACCATTATTGGCCATCGCATTACCGTTCCCTAAAGCTGTCAGTGTTAACTTTTAGTCCTGCTTTCAACCAAAATCTTTCAAGACATTTTAGCCCTTCTGTCACGCCCTGGCCTTAGTATTCTTTGTTTTCTTTATTATTTTAGTTAGGTCAGGGTGTGACATGGGGAATGTTTTGTTTTGTTGGTTTTGGGTGTTTTTATGGTAAAGGGGTTGTTGGGTATAGTATAGGGGTTTGTGTGGAGTACATGTGTCTAGTGTTGTCTATGTATGTTTGGTTGTCTAGGAGAGTCTATGGTTGCCTGAATGAGTTCCCAATTAGAGACAGCTGATTTCGGTTGTCTCTGATTGGGAGCCTTATTTAGGGTAGCTATAGGCTCTCATTGGTTGTGAGTAATTGTCTATGTCAGAACGTTTGTAGCCAGTGTGTGTAAGTGCACAACGTTATTTAGCTTCACGGTCGTTTGTTGTTTTGTATAGTTTGTTAAAGTGTGTTTCGTGTTTATTTTTCGTCATCTTTTAAAATAAAAGAAGATGGCTTATTTTCCAACTGCTGCGTTTTGGTCCGTCAATCCGCCACACGATCGTGACACCTTCAGGGACCAGTTTATAAAAAGTTATCTGCTAGGATTTCACCAATCGGATAGGATTAAATGTCAGATGTCAGATGTCAGAATTACATTTTGATCTTCCGGATAGGGATAAGGATTTTTGGTATTCCAATCTCACCTTTAAATCAGGATTAAATGTTTTTGCATTTTCAAAACTCAAAGGTAGTGATTAGAATGAAAGACACCAGTGATAATGCTTATGGAAATCTTGTGAAGAAGGAAACATAGGGAAAAAAGCAGACTTGTCTAGCTGAAGAGCAGATCAAGTTAGCCATGCTCCAACAAAAATAGACAACTTCATTTGCTTACTTGAAGCATGCTTGAATAATGCTGGGGTTGCGTTTTCAGATGAGGAAGACGTCTGAACAATATAGATTTGTGTTTTGAATTATTTTAGTTATCCAGTGAGATTGAATTTCGTTAAATATTTAACACTTTTTAAAAGTGTTTATACAGTGCCTTCATAAAATATTCAGACCCTTTGATTTTTTCCACATTTTGTAACGTTACAGCCGTATTCTAAAATTGATGAAATTGTTTTTCCCCCTCATCAATCTACACACAATACCCCATAATGACAAAGCAAAAACAGGTTTTTAGAAGAATTTGCAAATGTATTAAAAATACAAAATGGAACATTTACATATGTATTCAGACCATTTACTCTGTACTTTGTTGAAGCACATTTGGCAGTGATTACAGCCTCAAGTCTTCTTGGGTAGGACGCTGCAAGCTTGGCACACCTGTATTTGGGGAGTTTCTCCCAGTCTTCTCTACAACTCCTCTCAAGCTCGGTCAGGTTGGATGGGGAGCTATTTTCAGGTATCTCCAGAAATGTTTGATCGAGTTCAAGTCCGGGCTCTGGCTGGGCCACTCAAGGACATTCAGAGACTTGTCCCGAAGCCACTCCTGCATTGTCTTGGCTGTGTGCTTAGGGTCGTTGTCCTGTTGGAAGGTGAACCTCTGCCCCAGTCTGAGGTCCTGAGCGCTCTGAAGTAGGTTTTCATCAAGGATATCTCTGTACTTTGCTCCGTTCATCTTACCCTCGATCCTGACTGGTCTCCCAGTCCCTGCCGCTGAAAAACATCCCCACAGCATGATGCTGTCACCACCATGCTTCACCATAGGTATGGTGCCAGGTTTCCTCCAGACGTGATGCTTGGCATTCAGGCCAAAGAGTTCAATCTTGGTTTCATCAGACCAGATAATCTTGTTTCTCATGGTCTGAGAGTTCTTTAGGTGCCTTTTGGCAAACTCCAAGCGTGGTCCCGTGTGGCTCAGTTGGTAGAGCATGGCGCTTGCAACGCCAGGGTTGTGGGTTCATTTCCCACGGGGGACCAGGATGAATATGTATGAACTTTCCAATTTGTAAGTCGCTCTGGATAAGAGCGTCTGCTAAATGACTTAAATGTAATGTAAATGTTGTCATGTGACTTTACTGAGGTGTGGCTTCTGTCTGGCCACTCTACTATAAAGGCCTGATTGGTGGAGTGCTGCAGAGATGGTTGTCCTTCTGGAATGTTCTCCCATCTCCACAGAGGAACTCTGGAGCTCTCTCAGAGTGACCATCAAGGCCCTTCTCCCCCGATTGCTTAGATTGGCCGGGCGACCATTTCTAGTAAGAGTCTTGGTGGTTCAAACTTCTTCCATTTAAGAATGATGGAGGCCACTGTGTTCTTGGGGGGATCTTCAATGCTGCAGAATGTTTTTGGTACATTTCCCCAGATCTGTGCCTCAACACAATCCTGTTTCTGAGCTCTACAGACAATTCCTTTGACCTCATGGCTTGGTTTTTTGCTCTGACATGCACTGTCAACTGTGGAACATTATATAGACAGGTGTGTGCATTTCCAAATCATGTCCAATCAATTGAATTTACCACAGGTGGACTCCAATCAAGTTGTAGAAACATGTCAAGAATGATCAATGGAAACCAGATGCACCTGCACCCAATTTTGAGTCTCATAGCAAAGGGTCTGAATACTTATGTAAATAAGGTATTTCTGTTTTTTATTAGTGATACATTTGCAAACATTTCTTAACCTGTTTTTGCTTTGTCATTATGGGGTTTCGTGGGTAGATTGACGAGGATTAAATAATATATATGTTTGAATAAGGCTGTAACGTAACAAAATGTATTCAGAGTTATGCAAATAGATTTCGTTACAAATTACATGCAAACTCTTTTGTCTTGCCTATCTTCATTCATCATGCAGCAGTTTTTCAAAAGTTATCTACTTGGATTTCAGCAATTGGATATGATTAAATGTTAGTATTGGGTTAAAAAAAAATCTAATGAGATTCTAATCCTTTGGATAGGGATTTGGTAATAAAATCTCAATTTTAATCAGGATTGTATGCCCTTTTTGCATTTCTTTTAAAACTCAAAGGTAGTGAATAGGGTAGTTTTGATGCCAAAAAATCTGGATTATCTTGATCCCACTGTAAGGAGAGATTCAGGGTGGATTTAGACAAGTGAAAGGCACTACAACTAAGATAATTCAATGTAACTAAGGTCAGGAGAAAACGTTCTTACAACTGAAAAGCAAAGGTTCATTATGTTAAATTGACTGCAGTATAGGTATATGGTCAGTTGTTATATTGAGAAGTGTCAAATAAATGCATCTAATTACTTACTGTATAAGTGATAAACTTACTGTATAAGTGATAACAGGAGCTTTAATATTTAACAGAGCCTGTAATCTTGATATTGTGGCATCTGGATCAGAATGATCTTATCCGATTATTATATGAAAAAACTGCCAAAAAATAGCCATAGTGATCTGATTGTGGATAGAAAAAAGAGGACTACAGAATCCGGATAAAAAGTTTTGAAAAACTGGGCTGTCTTTTTGGCTAAGCAACATTTTGAGACTTATCCAAAGCACTGACAATCTGAATTCTGTGATCTTTATATTGTGGCATCTGGATCAGAATGATCCTATCTGATTATTTTTTGAACAACAGGCTCAAAAACAGTAAAATCACTTGGGAAGCCAAGCCCCCCCTCCCCATATGTTGTGATAATTGCGTTGTTTGCTCTATAACCTGTTAATACATATGCCTTGCGACTGTGATATACTGTATATAGGCTTAAAGGCCGAGACAATAAGAAGACACAGTGGCAGAATAAATCAAATCAACACCTTTGTTTTTCACAAAACCGGACAACAACCTCTGTACAGTGAAGTCCACAAAGCATATTTGCATGTACAGTAAAAGACAGTTACATGACCTACAGCATAGCATGGTCATGCAAGTTAATGTTTCCGACATTTTCGGACCACTAAACAACTATTGATTTAGAACCACAGAGAGTTACCGGAAATCGCAAAGAAAACAGGAGCTGCCTCCACTATTCCTGCACCATTTCAACTTCAACATTTCAACATCATCAAATCCCTTCTGCTTAGTCTAATACAGTGACAAATAAAAGATACCAAAAACAATTTAGTCCAATCAACATCAGCTAAATATGATGTGGCTGTCCATGGGTCTGATTTCTGTGTGCGTGTGTGTGTGCGTGCGAGTTTGTGCAAGTAGAAAAACATGTTGAGAGAAACGCCAATTTCATCGTCCTCTCTTTCATGTTGACGAAACAGTCTATCACTCTGTCTTACAGTACACACTTTTATTTTTTGTTGTCCTAGCTTTGTTGTCCTGGCTAAAATGCTTGCTCGCTAGCCTAACTTCCATTCATGGGCAACGTTAGCTAGTTAATATTAGCCTTCTACATCTAGCTACATATTGAACTCCTAACCTGTCAGGCCAGGGAGTTAATGGTTGGATCAGAATCACCGTTACAATCAGTAGCCAGTACAGAGAATTAAGTAAAACCACAAGTCCAAATCCCTATCTCCATTCATGGCTAATTTAGGAAAGGGACAATTTTAGTCAGTTGGCTAGCTAGCCACCGGACGACAACAACACAATGAGATGCAACAATTAAAGTTTTTCTGTCAATGACATATGCTCTCAAATCCAAGCTGGCTTCCCTTGACACTTTTTTTTTTTGTGCACAAGCGCCATTCACAGTTCAGATCGTTCAGTTTAGCTCAATGCTGATTGGCAAATGTTTTATACTTTTTGTTGTCAAAGGGAGGCCATATGCTCGTTGGCTTCCATTGCCTTCAATGCTACAGGTCGACAACAACGCCATAATCATTTAGACCAGACAGCATCAGATAGATGGCCTACACCTCAAGAGACAGAGGGGTGCTGTTTCGCTTGCTCAGATTCTTTCTCCTGTGAGATACATTCAGCCACTTGCTAACTGAAGGAAAATTATGAAACACAGAGAGATGAAAGATAAATGATTGAATAACAAAAAAATATTGTTACATTCTTTGGGGAAGCCTGGCTTCCCTTGGCAACTATGAATACAGTCAGTGTGTGTAACTAAATCAAGCCATCCGGCATTGAGTTAATATATCATCTGTTTTCATTAAATTGTAGTCTCAACAAATTATTTTAAGTGACTCAACTTATATTCTTATTATGTTGACATTGAAGATGAAATGTTTTGTAAGAAATTCTTACAATAAGTATTTTAGATACATTTCCAGCCTTGCGATCTTTAATGTTTCCGATAGGTTGATATTTCCGGGAGTTTCAGACACTTTTGACACATTAACAACATGCAATCAACTGATCTGCTGGGTTATTTTTGTTGGTTTTTGGTTGCAAGCAAGTTTGTTTTAACATGCAAGTGCATGTAATCTCCCATTAGTAGCGTTTTAAGAAATCCAGCACTAAGAGCCAATTTATGCTTGAGATGAAAATAGCTCTGCGTTGACATGATTGGTTGTCGGTAGGTGGGGGCAGGAGGTCCTGTATAAACACAAACTCACTTTCTTAACATCTTCCTTCACAACAGCTCTGCTCCGCGAAGTGCTAGAAGTATGAATGCCCAGACTTTGGTAGAGACCTTATCACTGTAAATGCTGCAAGGCCAATGCAAATGTCAGATTGACCATGCAGTTCCTTTAACGAGCCGCTATGCAGTTCTGTCCGTTGGTTGCAATTGACCCAGGTGGTCCAATATTAGCCTACCTTCATACTCTAAACAGGACAGTGTTTGGTAGGGGGTTGTGGGCCCTAAGCACTGGTCTGAGGCCAGTTATGTGTTTTAACAAACAGAAAACATGCAGACTTTGGGTTTTGAAAAGCGCATTACAATAAAATGTATTAATAAGAAAGAAATGGCCTCCCGGGTGGCGCAGTGGTCTAGGGCACTGCATCGCAGTGCTAACTGCGCCACCAGAGTCTCTGGGTTCGCGCCCAGGCTCTGTCGCAGCCGGCCGCGACCGGGAGGTCCGTGAGGCGACGCACAATTGGCATAGCGTCGTCCGGGGTAGGGAGGGTTTGGCCGGTAGGGATATCCTTGTCTCATCGCGCTCCAGCGACTCCTGTGGCGGGCCGGGCGCAGTGCGCGCCAGCCAAGGGGGCCAGGTACACGGTGTTTCCTCCGACACATTGGTGCGGCTGGCTTCCGGGTTGGAGGCGCGCTGTGTTAAGAAGCAGTACAGCTGGTTGGGTTGTGCTTCGGAGGACGCATGGCTTTCGACCTTCGTCTCTCCTGAGCCCGTACGGGAGTTGTAGCGATGAGACAAGGTAGTAATTACTAGCGATTGGACACCACGAAAATTGTGGAGAAAATGGGATAAAAATAAATAAGTAAAAATAAAAAAAATAAAAAATAAAAAATAAAAAATAAGAAAGAAATAATAATAAATAATAATAATAATTGACCATACACATACTACCGTCGAGTTTGATTGCATTGGCTGTTGAGATATACACTAATTAAATTGCGTTCATTGGTCTGGTTCCGTAACACTTTTCCCTATACCAAATGGCGTTGTATTTAGTGAAACACTCCTTCATCCACCCCCGTAGAATACCGCGTTTGTAACGGCAGTCTAGCTCTTCTTCCTCCTCGGACGAGGAGAGGAGAGAAGGATCGGAGGACCAATGTGCAGCGTGGTAATTTTCCATGAATTTAATTAACACAAAGACAAGATACTGACAAACTAATACAAAACAACAAACGACCGTGAAGCTACAAACGACAGTGCAATACACAAGCTACTAACGGTAGACATAGACACTATACAAAATAACAAACAAACTAACCGTCACAGTCCTGTGTGGCACAAACACTGACACAGGAAACAACCACCCACAATCCCCAACACAAAACAAGCCACCTATATATGATTCTCAATCAGGGACAACGATTGACAGCTGTCTCTGATTGAGAACCATATTAGGCTGAACAGAGAAACAGACGAACTAGACACACAACATAGAATTCCCACCCAGCTCACGTCCTGACCAACACTAAACAAGCAAAACACATAAGAACTCTGGTCAGGACGTTACAGCGTTACGTATTACTTTAGTCCACAACAGTGCTGCTGTCACTGGTGAAGCATGACTTCTCAGCCCCATCTTGACAGATGACACAAAACACAGCTGGCTTTTTCCCCCTACACCCTTTACCCTCCTTTGATCTGCATGGAAAATCAGATCATTACCAATCAGGCGGCGATTGTAAGGCACAATTAAGACACCTGCTGGACAGACAAAGACCAGAGGGCCAGGTGCTGTGTTTTGTTGTGTGCCAGGTTCTATTTAGCACCCATTATCTATTATCTTCTTCCCTCTAAAATGATGTAAAATCACTATAGGCCTACAGTAGAATAGAGAGGCTATAGGGAACTTTTGCCTTTTGAGCAAAAAGGAGTCCCCTATAGAAAATATTGTCCAGACTAGACCTCTAAGAGCAAAAGCTTATATTGTTTGACAAATGTTTGCCAGATTTTTTGTTTTCATGAGATAAGAAGTTGTTTTAACATATGTTTATGGACCCTACAACCAACATTCAAGCCAAAATCTGACAAACAATTAGCAACTAAACTTTTCAAGTGTATCTTTAATGACCAAGACATACTGAAATCAGGTAATGAGTACTAATCAGTCATGAAAGCAGAAGGATGCTTTGGTTTTTATTGCTTATTACATCATTAGAGGATGATGAGCTCTGGCCCACTTGTTCATGTCTATGAAGTTGGATCATTGGGAAAAAAAGGTTTATGGCGTCAGGGTTAAATACTACCTTGACATCAATCGAAGACCAACTCCCTTTAAATCAAGTCTTCGACACAGCCTTAGTTCAACATTTTTTACAGATACAAATCATGCCCGAACCTTACGTTGACTTAAGGCCATTCAACAGATGGTTTCTCAAAAAGTTCCAGACAGTGTCTCCATGCAGTCCTCAAGTTCACAAATCTGCCTGATGACAACGTGAGGTATTGTTGAACAACATGGCCCTGATAGCCCCCCCCCCCTCTTTCTGATTGCCTAAAAACCATCCTCCTGACTCCACCCATGTTAATGTGACTGGTCCTGGGGTCTATTTCACATGCGTCGGGAGGTTCCTCAGCACTCTTGAGACGCAAAGCTCAAGAGCTACGTGCGCTGCCTTCCTCCCCCATCCCTCACATCCACAGCTGTCGGGATGGTCATGGCCCTGAAGGGGGTCCCCCAGGCAGCATCTCTGGTACGGGCTAAGATGGTCCTGCAAGACAGGAGGTCCAGCATCTACAGCAAGCCACCCAAGACCAAGATCGGACCTGGGGTGAGTGTTGCACTGAGGGACTCTCTGCTGATACAGTAGACAGTTCTCTCTAATTTGGAACTCCCTCAATGTGGCAAGGGACTGTTGATTCTATATTCATTCAGGGACAGTTTCCCTGAGGCCTAGATTAAGCATAGTCCTGAACTTAAAATAAGTTTCATTGGATTTAGACGTTTTATTGTGCATGGTTTTTAGTCCTAGGCTTAAACTAGCCCATTGTGTTTGATGTTTCTTTTCCATCATATTTCAAAGTTAAAACTGAATGAATAAGCCTAGTCCGACACTAAAACAAATTTTTGATGGCGATTCTCCATTGAGTTTGCTTTTTTGACCAGGACTAGGCTTAATCTGTGTCCAAGAAACCGCCTTTTAATGTATTAACATTACAATAACAGTCATAGTACCCTGTATTGTCATCCTTCATATCTCAGGTGAACTCACGCATTTAATAATGTCATCAACAGAAAATTATACGAGTGTTCTGCAATAACTTAAACATCAGGTGACGCTTGACTTGATTAGTCATTTAAGGGTTTGTGCTCCCCAAGTTCCAGTTTACCAGATGGACAGGCCAACATTTTGTTTGTCCTGCCACAAACATTCCATGTAATTTAGAGAGAGAGAGAGAGAGAGAGAGAGAGAGATCGCAGCAAGCTCGTCTTTGGATTGGGTGGTTGTTTCACCAGGATAATTACGCTGTAGATTTGATAAGGACACAGGGTAAATGTTTATTTTGCTGTGTCCTGCCATGGCTCTTCCGCTATGTCTACATTTTTGAGTGCTCTCAAACACAGCACAGAGCCATTTCTCAACTATAGAAAGACTGATGTATTTCACACGTAGAACTGCCATGTGGATAAAAGCCTTGGTAAGGAAGGATGTGATCCATGTCTGTTGATTGACACCCCTCTCCATACTTCTACCCTGCCTATATTTTACAGTCTGTTTAGAAGTCAACAACTTAGACAATTCAGACATCAAAGATTGAGTTCAGACTTAGAGGTTGAGACTGACTTTATTGGACAGACAAGGATGCACCAAAAAGCTCTGAGCCGGAGCTATAAAATAGGCTTTCCTCTTGGCTGGAAGTATAGAAAGGGTTTCTAATTGTCACGTTCCTGACCTATTTATGTTAGTTGTTATGTGTGTTAGTTGGTCAGGACGTGAGGTTGGGTGGGCATTCTATGTTTTCTGTTTCTGTGTTGGTTTTGGGTTGCCTGGTATGGCTCTTAATTAGAGGCAGGTGTTTGGTGTTCCTCTAATTAAGAGTCATATTTAGGTAGGGTGTTCTCACTGTTTGTTTGTGGGTGATTGTCTTCCGTGTTTGTGTATGTCTTTGCACCACACGGGACTGTTTTCGGTTTGTTTTGTTCATCGTTGTTTTTGTGTAGCATGTTTTCTCTATTCGTGCGTTCTTCTTGTTTCATGTAAGTTCGTCGTCTAGGTCTGTCTACACCGTTTGTTGTTTTGTTAGTTTAGTTAAGTTCGTGTTTTTTCGTTAATAAATATGTGTTCAAACTCCACTGCGCCTTGGTTCGATCAATACTCCTCCTTTTCGACCGAAGAGAAGGAGGACCACCGTTACACTAATGTATAATGTATGGACACAATGAACGCCTCAGCTCCATGAGGGAGCTGCCTGGGATATAATAAAATCGATTGCCCGGGGCAGGTGGCTCTGATGTGGATCAGTGTGGCCTGCCTAGACCTCCTGGGAAAGTCTGTAGTCTTTGAGCCGCTTAGCTGTAGTGCAGGGATGGGTAACTGGTGGCCCACTGGCCGCGCTCCCTTTTGAAGGACATTGGATAAAACAATATATATATATATATATACACACTATGGCTACTGTAATGATGTACGCTGAGAGTCGGGAAGCAAGTTCAGGGAGTGAATATATTTAATAAATAAATTAACAAAACAAGAAACACAAACAGCGCACCGACATGAAACAGGAACAATGACAACTGGGGAAGAAACCAAAGGGAGTGACATACAAAGGGCAGGTAATCAAAGAGGTGATGAAGTCCAGTTGAGTGTCATTATGCGCGTAATGTTGGTGACAGGTGTGCGCCCTAACGAGCAGCCTGGTGACCTAGAGGTCGGAGAGGGAGCACATGCGACATGTACCCAGACCCGCGAGCAACTGTGGCCTCTCATGATGAGTTCTATTTTTTTGTGGGCCCCATCCCTGCAATGGACTATTCCCAACACCTCTGATAATACCCATACTCCAATAACCCAGAGCACATTTGTTGAAGTGATGAAATAAATACAGAGTAGATATTGGTGATGATATTTGATATGGGAATTTATTGCAGACATAAATACGTTCTTCAACTTGAAATGAGCCGGTCTGAAATGAGTTGAAGACATACTTTTCTGGGATTTGTATCAGGGACATAGGAAAGTTAATTGCACAACAAGCCTTCATACATTTGTAACACTACCACTAAAGAGAAAGGAAGGCTCAAACACAAGTTCCTTTGATACTTGTGGGTGGAGTAGTTTGAGTGACACTTGTATACTCAATAGAATGAAGAAATTATATACCACCAAACAGTCCTTTATATTGCTAATTGAAGCCATACAAAATACAAATACAGCAAACTCGATTGGAGATGTGGATATTAAACAGAAGACATGTCAGCTCTAAATATTAGATGGCAGTAACATTCTCATTGATATTTTACTAACACTTAATGCCTGCAGGTATAATGCTTTACTATTTGTATGAACACATACATAATGTTCTTATTTAATGTTTTATTATAATGTCCTATTATAAGGCTTATAATATTATGTCATGGTCCTCTGTGAAATGTTCAAGTGGCTCAAAATAACTGGTATTATGTGAGGATCATAAAGAGATGACAGTGGGTCATACATGCTCATGACAAGTCTTACAATGCCTTATAACCACATCATAATGCCTTATACCTGCAGACTTTAGATTAAGTGTTACCAACTGCAGATTAACTTTAGTCTTTTAACAGAAACGTAATTGGCTTCGAGGGTTTAGTACAGTAGTGGGTCAACGTATGGCTCTTACTGTGTCTCTTATTTTCTGTCTCGTCTCCTCTCCCTTCCTCCCTCACAGCAAAGCTTCTTTATCATGTCCGTCTTTGCTGTCGGCATGCTTGCTCCGGCCGGCTGGATCATGCACCACATCCCAGAGTACCGCCAAAGACCACGTCCTTCATCAAGACCGTCGTAAAGAAGAAGACCCCAACGTCTTCACGGCTGTATTCACGGCTGTATTCAACATATTAGCCATCATGCTATCAAATACTGTACCTTGCTAATGTATAACAACACACATTATCTACAGTATAAATGATATTCAATGGCCACAATAATAACGGGAAAATAACATGCACTTTGAAGGGACCATGGAAGACATTTCTGCATGACTGTCATGAGTATGTTTTTGTATGATGTCTTTTTTTTAATATTCTGATTATTGCAGTAGCATGGTGTCTAATGTCTCATGAATATGGCCCCTAATGTCACTGCGGCATCCAGTTGCAATGACACGTCTGTAAAACTGCCAACTCACTGCCATCATCAATAAATTCATGCTGTGTTGGCAATGTTTGTCTGTGTCTGTTCATTGCATTTGTCAAGCTGAATTACAGTACCTTTATACTTATCCTATCGTGACATGTGCATTATATACATGCATGATGTACAGAGCTGGGTCAATTAGGTTGTAATAACCATGCTTGAAGAGAAGAGCAGAAGGCTTTTGGATGTAAAACAGAAAAGTTCACCCAAGATTATTTAAGACATCAATAATTATTGAAGACATCAATACGTTTCTCACTGGTTGCTTTCCGATTCTACACCTTTGTCAAAAACATTGGATTGGTGTAAGAGTGGGGCTAGAGTGGAGTTTCGGCCATATTTCTTACACAATCCTTTTAAATGAATGGCTCTGTTTGAAGACTCTGAAAATGCACCTTTCCTTTCTCGTTTCCTTGAAGAAATCACTAATATAACTACATTGGTGTGAGCAAGCTTTCCAATATAACCTTCACCAATTACATTATGTCAGATCAGTGATTACTTCAAGGAAGCAAGAAAGGAAGGATTCATTTGCAGAGTATTTTACCAGATCCAATGATGGGAGGTGAATAAGTGAACACAAGTGTACACTTGTTCAGGGAGAAGGGAGAGGGATTCAGACCACAGCCTAAAATAGATCACACCACCCAAGCCTATATCAACTTCTACCCACCCCTCTCCATCTCCCTTTGGGTGGTCTGTGCAGTGAGCCTTATGGGGGTCAATTAAACTCAACCGAGATGCCCTTGATAACACTCTTAACAACAACATTTACAGGATACTGCCTGACCACGGATCATGTTAATCACCCCTATCGGGGATGAGGGAAAGAAACCTCCACCAGAACAGTTTAAGATCTGATCTGGAATCAGATTAGCCTATCCCAATGCTAACCTTAGCTGTTAGGGTCATACAAATATATTTATATTAACTTTATTTAAGCATAGAGTCACCATTGAGACAAGGGTCTCTTTCACAAAGGGCCCTGCATATACAATTGCATAGACAAAATAAAAAATGCAATAACACAACACAAATATTAAAGAAAAACAATTACGTTCCCAAATAAGAAGGTCCCCAATCAATATTTGAAATTGCCCGAGCGGCACCAGAACATCAAATTGTAATTATTTTGTAAATGGTAACAGCAATGAGGTGCTTTAAAACTAAAGTGGATTTACCTAGTTTGATGGACACCTGAGGAACATCAAGAGTAAGTCAACTTTGTGAATCAGAGGTTTGGTGTCTCATGTTTTTATATTCTAACAATGAGGTTAGTTAAGTCGGAGAGCTTTGTAAACAAAAAGGGAATAATGAAGTGATCTGCAGGACTTTACTGAGGACCAGCCAACCTTTTGATACAGGAGGCAGTGGTGAGTATTAAAACTGTCACCTGTGATAAAGCGAAGGGCGCTATGGTAGACGGCATCCAAAGGTTTAAGAGTAGTGGCTGCTGCAATCTGGTAAATGGTGTCACCATAGTCAAGAACTGGCAGGAAAGTTGACTATACAATATGATTCCTGCTATTTAGGGAGAGGCAAGATCTATTTCTAAAAAAGAAGCCCATCTTACAGTGCCTTGCAAAAGTATTCATCCCCCTTGGCGTTTGTTCTATTTTGTTGCATTAAAACCTGCCATTTAAATAGATTTTTATTTGGATTTCATGTCATGGACATACACAAAATAGTCCAAAGTGATGAAGTGAAATTAAAAAAATTACTTGTTTCAAAAAATTCAAAACAATAAAAAACTGAAAAGTGGTGCATGCATATGTATTCACCCTCTTTGCTATCAAGCCCCTAAATAAGATCTGGTGCAACCAATTACCTTCAGAAGTCACATAATTATTTAAATAAAGTCCACTTGTGTCCAATCTCAGTGTCACATGATCTCAGTATGTATACACCTGTTCTAAAAGGCCCCAGAGTCAGCAACAACACTAAGCAAGGAGCACCACCAAGCAAGCGACGCCATGAAGACCAAGGAGCTCTCCAAACAGGTCAGGGACAAAGTTGTGGAGAAGTTGAGGGTTATAAAACAATATCTGAAACTTTGAACATCCCACAGAGCACCATTAAATCCATTATTAAAAAATGTACAGAATATGGCACCACTACAAACCTGCCAAGAGAGGTCCGCCCACCAAAACACACGTACCAGGCAACGAGAGGCAACAAAGAGACCAAAGATAACCCTGAAGGAGCTGCAAAGCTCCACAGCGGAGATTGGAGTATCTGTCCATAGGACCACTTTAAGCCATACACTCCACAAAGCTGGGCTTTACGGAAGAGTGTCCAGAAAAAAAGCCATTGCTTAAAGAACAAAATAAGCAAACATGTTTGGTGTTCGGTAAAAGGCATGTAGGAGAACCCCAAACATATGGAAGAAGGTACTCTGGTCAGATGAGACTAAAATTGAGCTTTTTGGCCATCAAGGAAAACACTATGTCTGGCGCAAACCCAACACGTCTCATCACCTCGAGAGTGAAGCATGGTGGTGGCAGCATCATGCTGTGGGGGTGTTTTTCATTGGCAGGGACTGGGAAACGGGTCAGAATTGAAGGAATGATGGATGGCGTTAAATACAGGGAAGTTCTTGAGGGAAACCTGTTTTAGTCTTCCAGAGATTTGAGACTGGGACCGAGGTTCACCTTCCAGCAGGACAATGACCCTAAGTATACTGCTAAAGCAACACTTCAGTGGTTTAATGGGAAATATTTAAATGTCTTGGAATGGCCTAGTCAAAGCCCAGACCTCAATCCATTTGAGAATCTGTGGTATGACTTAAAGATTGTTGTACACCAGTGGAACCCATCCAACTTGAAGGAGCTGGAGCAGTTTTGCCTTGAAGAATGGGCAAAAATCCCAGTGGCTAGATGTGCCAAGCTTATAGAGACATACCCCAAGAGACCTGCAGCTGTAATTGCTGCAAAAGATGGCTCTACAAAGTATTGACTTTGGGGGGGTGAATAGTTATGCATGCTCAAGTTTTTGTTTTTTTGTCTTATTTCTTGTTTGTTTCACAATAAAAAATATTTTGCATCTTCAAAGTGGTAGGCATGTTGTGTAAATCAAATGATACAAACCCCACAAAAAATCTATTTTAGTTCCAGGTTGTAAGGCAACAAAATAGGAAAAATGCCAAGGGGGTGAATACTTTCACAAGCCACTGTAGCTTTTTAACGAGCACATCCATATGCTTTTTAAACATTACATCTTGTCAATCCAAATGTCCAGATATTTCTAGGCGGGAACCCAATTGATGGGGAAAACATCCAATTAATAAATATGTAGATCATCTGAAACTTTTTTGAGAACAACATATTTTTAGTCTTGTCCCCGTTAAGTACAAGTTTGAAACTAACCAGGGCTTTCTGTAAGGCAACAAAGTCAGATTGCAGCTCTAAGATAGCCTGGTCAACAGTTGGGGCAATGGAATATATACCAGTGTCACCTGCATACAGATGAATATTACAAGTTTTAACAGATAGACCAATATTATTTATATAAATATTAGAAAGAACAGGTCCCAATACCGACCCCTGTTGTAATATCCAGGAAACTAGACACCATCAGAAATCACGCATTGTGTTCTATCTGACAGATAATTCTCAAACCACATGCAAGAAGCCTGATCCAGGCCTATTTCAGTCAGCCTTTGGAAAGGTCTACAAATAAGGCAGCACAATGGTTTTTATGAACTAAGCAATTTAACACATCATCTAGAACAAGCATAGCAGCTGAAACAGTACTATGTCCAGTTCTAAAGCCAGACTGGTGTACATTTAGAATAGAATAGTTATGTAATTACTTTGCCACCATGGCTTATTTATTACCTTACCTCTCTTATTCTACCTCATTTGCACATGCTGTATATAGATTTTTCTACTGTATGTTTGTTTAGTCCATGTGTAACTCTGTGTTGTTGTATGTGTCGAACTGCTT
This sequence comes from Salvelinus fontinalis, assembly GCF_029448725.1. Taxonomy (NCBI): domain Eukaryota; kingdom Metazoa; phylum Chordata; class Actinopteri; order Salmoniformes; family Salmonidae; genus Salvelinus; species Salvelinus fontinalis. Next base: position 13,165,228 of record NC_074684.1, read on the forward strand.
TGAAGTTGCAAATTAGAACCTGTTCTCAACTAGCCTACCTGGTTAAATAAAGGTGAAATAAAATAAAAAAATAAAAGAATGAGAAGTTAAAAACTTTCTTAGCTGAGAGTTGGCCAGGGATTCAACAATTTTGGTAAGGCAAGATAAATTGGACGGTAGTCATCTAAGTCAGAAGGATCTCCTTTGTGTAGTGTGAGGACATGTGCCACCAGAAACAATTGTCAAGTTAAGAATATAGGTTAATGATTCTGCAATAAGTAGGGCAGAGAGCTGCAGTAGGAAGGTATCAAGAGAATCCGCCACTGTGGATTTTTTTTTACAGTGATTTTTAGCAAGGCACTTACGACATCATAGATATTAAATGGTTGAAATTAAACTAGAGAATGCGTATCTGGGAGTGCATTATTCTCTACAGTCTGTTTCAAGGTGAATAAAAGACACCCTCTACTGGAATTATAGGAATTTACAGAAACTATTCAAATGTATGGCCAGCTGAGGCAAATAAACTATTCAAATGTATGGCCAGCTGAGGCAAAATGGTTATTAAAAGCACCATACATTTCCAGTTGGTCTATTATGGGACCAGAGGCTGTCATAACCTGCTGGGGTAATGAGGGGGGGGGGGGGGGGTTCTGTTTCGGAGATGTGACTACTTTCCAGAAGTTTGCTGGATTCCCACCATTCTCAGATACACAGTTCAAGAAGTACAGTATGTTGACTTTGCTTTTCTAAACAGAGATAAACATCTATTTTTCAAATGCCTGAAGGACTGCAAGTCAGACGTAGTATCAGTCAATCTATCCTTAGCCCAAGCTAAACTTCTTTCCTGTAATTTGTCCGACAATTCATGCATGAACCAAGGGTTTGATGTATCCTTTACTCTTAGTTTTTTATACGGAGCATGCTTATCTGCAACAGTGTTAAACAGAGAAGTAAAACATTTAAGGGTCTGATCCAAGTGAGCGATAGATGACACAGTCCCCCAGTCACACAATCGCAGATCAGACATGAATTGTTACTCATTGGTTGTAGCCCAAACGGTTTGGACGCTACAAACAGAAGTTGGCACATTGGCGGTACCAACGTTAGATGAGTCCCATGGGGCTTTTGTGGGAGTCATTTTATTGGCC